>NW_026596064.1:6046923-6125463 GCF_907164565.1 Psammomys obesus
TATCTATCTATCTATCTATCTATCTATCTATCTATCTATCTATCTATCTGACTACATACTGGCAATTTGTGTTATGTCTGCATAACATATTTAAGGAAGGAATGACGGGATGGGACACAGGTGCTTGTTTATTCTGCATGTGTCACTGGGAACTTTTGTTTCTCCTCTCTAAATGACTCACTACTTCCAGGCAGAGAAATTGATTATATGTTTTCTTCTAATACAGTCATATGAGACTCCATATATGCAAAAGTCCAAGTTATTTAGGAAAGTAAGTTCAGAAAGCTTGGTGACATTGTGGTGTGAACCGGAAAAAGGTTCTGGATTCTGTAGTGTCCCTCCTTCTCCAGTACATATAAGGAAGGTTCAGCACCTTCATTTTTCTGACCTGATATTAAGAGACACTTAGGCAACCAGCCTAGAGAGAAATTGCAAGGAGGGGAGGAACTCCCAGTGTCCTCACAGGCAATGAAGATTAATGGCATTGATGTTATTTTTACCCATGTTTCCTCCTGGAATGAATGCCTATTTTTTTATGTCAAATGGCAAGCTATTTCTTTCCATTCCAGAAGTCCAGTGCAAAAGCTTCATAATCAGGCATGTGAAAACAGTGAGCTCGGTTTCCAGCTTGAGACAAAGAGACACTCAATGATCCTGAGTCAGTGTGACTTATTTATTCTTCCATGAAAAATCCCCCTCCCTAGCTACCTCCAAACAGTCCAGAATGCTTACACTCATTGTGAGCATGATAATATGGCACTTTGCAAAAATAAAGAAGAGGCAGCCTGAGAACATCTTCATTTACAGAACTGTAAACAAGTTGCTTCACTTCAAAACCCCATAAGCAGAATAGCATTGATGACCTCAGTAGAGGTCATTAAAAACTAGCTATCAGGAGCAAATGGGGAAACCCATGATGTTACTTCAAAAAGTGGCATATATATATATAACATATAACATATATATATATATATATATATATATATATATAATACAACAATAGAAACACATTCAGTACACCGACAAATGACTCTAAGTTATATCATTGTAAGCCTACCTTCTCTCTGCCTGCAACAGAAGGCCTTCTTATATGTTTCATGTTACTGCCACAACTAGAATGATTAAGCATCCAACAGATATCTATCTTAGCAGCATGGTAGCAGTAAAAGAGAAAAGTAACATACCTTCCTTGAGGACTAATCACAGGCAGCAAAAGGGGGCACCATATGAGATTTTGATTAGGATGGTATAGGGGTGGAACACTTCTGCAATAGGGTGGGAATTCATCAAGTTCACCCAGTTTATTCCATTGGCTGCAGTGGCTGCCACCTCTCACAAAGACTGAAAGGCAGCTAATACCAAGCCTAAGGTAAGACTGAACATAGGAAGTTAGGAAACCTGCATCGGAAATCCCCAAAGTTCGCTGGGCATGAAATTAAGGTTAAGCCACAGCACACAGATGTGTGATGTTATGGATGTAAAACAGTTCAAAAGTCAAAAAAATTTAAAAAGTAAACTAGAATATCACTTTGGGGGGAAAAAAGAATTTTAGCAGCTAGGTTTGCTCTCCCTCTCATCCCCCCTCCTTTTTTTTTTTTCATCTTAATGCAGACTATTAAAATATCCCTGTTTTTGAAAATGTTCAGCGGCTGAGTGGTTGGATCCCCAAATATAGTATCAGTGGCGACTTCAAAGAAGCCACAAGGAGACCTTCCAGCACCCGCTCTCATAGTACCTGTTTTAGTTTCAACAGTCCTGACCTCTGAGTCTCATCCTGAAAGCTAAAGCTTTTCCCTGTCATGAAAGCCTCCTATTTTGCTCACCTCCCAGAGACACAGCAGTTACACAAGGTAACGGTGTGGGATGCCAGTGTGAAGTCCTTCCAGGGGTGGGGCGGTTTTCCAGTGCGTGGTCCGGCTGAGTGGCCACCATACACGTTGATTGCTTTAGTATGCCTAAGTGCCCAGAGGCCAAATGGCTATTTAGAAAGCAGGAGTGGAGGCCCTCAAAATGTAAAGCAAACAGAATTCTAATTACGACGTTGGGGACAACTGGGCGGCTGCAGGATGCTAAATAGCTTCAGGCAAACCTTAGTTCAGATCCCTCAGTGTAATAATAGAAGAAGCTGAGACCCAGAGAGTTACTTGAGAAGCATCAGTTACCGGAACCCTAACTGATTATCTTTGCCTCTTACCAGGGTGGTGTTTTCCCAGTGTTTAGTCTAAACAACACTACAGACATCTGGAAGCCTGCATTCAGTAACACCCAATGTGAACTGCTTCCACGCAACCAGAAAAGTGCTTTGAGAAGCTAATACAGCAGAAAGAGTTTGGGAGATTTCTGAAATTTCATACTATTTATGCAGAGGTTTGAGTCCAGGTGAAAGAGGAACACCATTGGAAGAACAAATGTTGTCTGTTTGTTGCTAATCATTGTAATCACTTAAAATGTTTTGCATTTGTCTCGGCGGATTTTTTGACGTTTGTCTTAGAGCTGGGTAGTTGAAATCCAATTTGGCCTGATGAACTTTGTTTTTAAAGTATGTCTGTGATTTTTATATTTTACAACACTTAGATTTTCAACACTGTTTTAATGCACAAATGTAAACCAAGTGTGTTAGGGGCAGGGAGGAGACCAGGGAGGGAGTGTGGGGTTGGGGAGGGAATGAGGGAGCGGGATACAGCTGGGACACAGAGTTAACAAAATGTAACTAAAAAGAAAAAAATAATAATAAAAAAAATGAAAAAAAAAAAGATTAGCACCTTAGGAGCTTCTGTGTTCCCAAATGATGTCTATTGGAGTAGAACAAAGTGACACTGGCCAGCTGATTGGCAACAATAGTTGTTTTTAGAACTTTGTTAATATACCAAAAGCCTCTGAAAAAAAAAAAGTACTTTTTCCACTCAATTATGTAACATTGTTCTCATCCAATTTTTAAAAATAGAATTCCTACTTTAGACATAAATTATAAGAACTTGTAACACTCATTACAACAGATATACTTAGATGACTATTCATATGTCTTGCCATCCATCCACCCAAGAATCCATCATTTACCAACACATGACACACTGTCTACAACAAATCTTTTTTCCTGTTTCTTTTTAGTGTGTGTGTGTGTGTGTGTGTGTGTGAGAGAGAGAGAGAGAGAGACCTTGAGTGTATGTATTTATACCCTGTGTGCACAGGTGTGCAAGGAGGCCAGAAGAGGGCATCAGTTCCTCAGGAACTCAAGTTACAGGCAGTTGTGAACTCCATGATGTGGATGCAGTGAACTGAACTCAGGCCCTCTGCAAAAGCAGCAAGTCCTCTTAACTGTGGAGCCATCTCTCTGGTCCTTGTCATTAACAAATCTTTAATGAGTACATTTTATGTGCCACATACAGTACTAGTCATGGGTAAAACAAATGTGTAAAACATAAGAAAATCCCTGACCTCGATGATCTAGTTTGGTGAAACTAAGTTTGTATGCTCCAAATTTTCCCAGAAAAATAACTATGTATGATATTATATGATGGCATATTCTTATAATGTAACTAACACCATAGGATAATTCTCAAAATCTGTCATGGATACTCCATTGCCTATTGATTCAACAACTATTCAAATGTCAATGTGTTCATTTCTTTAAGGATACATCAATGAGAACAGTGCTCTTACAGTTCACAATGACATTAGCCTCTAAACACTGTTAAAAATATCTTGGTGATTTAGTTGCTTTCTTCTTGCTGAGAGAAAGCAACTTAAGGAAGAAAGGGTTTACTGTTGCTCACAATTCCAGGTTACTATAATACAAAAGCCACAGCCGCAGGGGCTTGAGACAGCTAGCTGGTTGCATTACATTTGTGCTCAAGACAGGCCAACAAAAGCATGCTTCTACTCAGTCAGTCCTTACACTGTACAGAATTCATCCAAGAATGGCCCCATCAGAGGTGGCTAGGTCCTCCTACCTCAACTATGCAAGCTGATAATCCCACTTAGACAGGAAAAGAGGGTCATCTTCTGTGTGGTTCTAGAATCTGTCAAGTTGATGAATTCTACCCATCACACCTGGTAACACACGATTATTTAAGCAAACTCTTCCCAATAACCTACAGAATATATATTTTTATACAGTTAGTACCTTTGTCATAAGAACCATCAGATAGCATCCTTGGAACTATATTCTGTATAATAAACAGTAGAACCTTAATATTTATAGTTGAACAGTCACAACTCTAGCTCTCTGGCAATGACTCCAAACACTTTAAGGAGGTAGACTTGTAATTAAGCTGAGGCATAGAGGATTCCACAGAGAACTGGGTGTGAAAGGGGCTCACATCCTCAGTCCAAAATGGTTTTGCTCACTAAAAGTACTGTAACTAATAAAGCTAATCTCTGGATTTGGTATTTATAGTTTGTGAGCTAAAATTCAATATGGTACTTCCAGACATTATTCAAAAGAACTAAATAGATATTTATTTAACTCATTAGTCCCAAAGGAACTTAGTTTGTGAAATGGAGCAGTGCATTTACATACTTCTCTGTTTGCAATGCTGAGGCATCTGGAGATGTCTTAGCAGCTCAAAACCACAAATACCTTCAGAGGCCAGTCAGGGCATGTCAGTAAACAGATGGGCACTTTGCAAAACCATTCAACAATGTCTCTCAAACTTTGGATGCCTCCAAAACATGTAGGTAACATATCCAAACAGATTACTGGTCCTAAGGATTCTGAAGATGTAGATCTGAGGTGGGACAAGAGAAATGGAACTTATAAAATGTTCTCAGATGTTCTAACATATTCCCAAGTAATGCTGCTACAGCTGATCTAAGGACTACCATGCAATGTCTGTTGCAGGAGATGGCAAGGTCTCGATGAATTTAACAGTCTTAGCAGATGCATCAGTGTTTATAGAAGAAACAAGAAGCAATTTATAGGCATAAGATTCACAGGCCTGCACTCTGATAAACTGCATGTAGTTTTTTCGGGGGTCATAAAACAATTTTGTAGTCTATTTTTAAAAGAACATGAAGTCCAGAAAAATATCAAGCACCCCGGTTTTTTGTGGTGGTGATAAAAAATAAAGCAAGTGATTCAACTGTTGTGCTCCTCGGTTTTATTATCTACAAGATAGACCTTATAAATATACTTCCTTAAATGAACAAATTCTTTTATCCAGTGAGGCCAGAACACGGTGCCCAACACCCTTTCAGACACTGAATACAATCACCTTACTTTAAAAACAATGTATACACAATTGTTTTTAACTTTTAAAGTATCTCCAACAGTATTGGGTGCACAGAACAGACATCCACCACAAAATCTTTATCAAATGAAGTACTATTCAAAGTTGATCATTTAAGACTGATGGTATAAACACTGGGAACTATTTCCCCCTTTGATTTGCACTGAGGGAACGCTTGGTAAATGTGTGCTGTACCTTCCGCCATGTTGGGATTCTCTACTGACTTTTGTATCTGCAGATCTGTCAAACTACACAGCAGTGGAGAAATACTAAGTTTTTCTAAACAAAAGAATTCCCAGGAGACAAAGGAAGAGTTCAAACAAATGGCATGAGAAAAAGCAGAGGATGGTATTTTCCCTAAATGTAGTGCTAATTGGAATCATTTGAGTAAGCTTACACAGAGTCATTCACAGAAGCCAGGGCTCTGCCCTAACAGCTGCCACCCTAAGTGTTCCAAGTGTTTGTATGTGATACCTAGGGGGGAAAAAAGCTTAGTCAATACGCAGATGGATTCATCAAAGGTGAGAACAAACAAACAAAAAGCACTATATTTGAAAAAAATTCTCCTCCGGGTCACTGAGATGACTTCGGAGGCTAAGGCATCTGCCACAAAACCTGCCGAATTCAATATGTGGAACCTGCATGGTATGTGATGTTGTCTTCTGACCTCCACATGCATGCATGAATACGTGCAAGTGTGCATGTATGCCCCAGGCACAAGCACACAGAGAGACAGAAATGATAGGATCTATATAATAGGCATTTTTCCCAGTCCTCAATGTATGCTATCTCAACAGTTAAAAAAGACCCATGAGTATACAAAGAACATAGCGTGAAGGCTTTATACTTGGTGAATCATTTCCTCCGCAGTGGTGTTCTTAGAAAGGGTCATGTCTCCCTAGATAGTTGGGTGTTACCCTCTGTAGATCACAAGCATATAAAGTTGTTCCTATTATTTCATCTTTATTACATTGGAAAGTTGTGCTGGCTAGTTTTATTTCAACTTGACACAAGCTAAAATCATCCTAGAGCAGGGAACCTCAACATAGAAAACATCTCCAAAAGATTGGGCTGTAGACAAGCATGTAGGGCATTTTCTTAATTAGTGATTGATGGGGGAGGGCCCAGCCAATATGGGTGGTGTCCCACCCCCCATCCCAGACCAGTGATCCTGACTTCTATAAGAAAACAGGCTGAGCAAGACAACAGGAGCAAGCCAGTAACCAACAGCTTCCCATGGCCTCTGCATCAGCTGCTGTCTCCATGTTCCTTTCTTGTTTGACTTCCTGTCCTGACTTCCTTTTATGATGAACACTGACACGGAAGTGTAAACCTTTCCTTTCCTCCAAAAGTTGCTTTGGTCATGGTGTTTTGTCATAGCAATAGTAACCCTAACTAGGAGAGAAGTCAAAGTGCCTTTTCCTCAGAGATCTTTAATTCTTCATAGTTTAGTCACTGGTAGGAAGCTTGACCAAAAGTTCTTAACTAAATTAGCTGAATTTCATCTTAAATTGTCAGTTTTTACCTCTGTTGCCTTCGGCACATTGGCAAGCCTGCCTGTGTCTCAGTTTCCACATTGCTAAGGAAGGCATAATAAAAGTGCTTACCTCTGAGGGTTAAGGTAACAACTATGTAATTGTTATTTCTCAAACACTAAGAAATGTCTCTTGCACCTAATAATTATCTGATAGATCAATTAAGCCTTGCTCTTAACATATTTTTCCTTTAGAATCTGCAAATGAACAAGTGTATGTATCAATGAAAAGATAATAATAAATTCAAGCTTTTATGAAGTTAGATATATAGGAACTGATGGATATAAAAGTAGATTAAACAGAATGTGTCTCAGTCAAGAGGCCTGGGGTGTCTTCTGGTACTTCCAGCAAGAAAGAAGGCTCTGTGTGAGGTGGGAACAGAATCCAGACCCCACACCTTAAAAACACAAACAAAATCTCTACTTAAGGTTCTTTTCCAAACCAAATTTTAGAAGTTCAGAATTGAACCTAAAGTATTAAAATAAATAAATAAATAGATAGATAGATAAATAAATAAATAATATATGTTTGCCTTCCCAGTAAGTGAATGTGCCATTTAGAGTTGCAATTTTCATTTTGATTTTATTTTGGTTGCTATCCATCCTTAATATTTTTCAGGCTCTGTAAGAGGTTTTCATTACAGACTTCACCTCAGTCCCTTTATGTAAACTTGTAGATTTTATTTTATTCAAACGAAATTTATAAGCATTTTTATCCTTGGTTTTTTTTTTTTTAATGATGAACAAAGCTCTTATTTCTCAAAGTCTTTTCTCTCAGGAAGGGGATTCCCAGGAATTAGTACAACGTCTTAGTCATGGATTGCTTCAAGATCAAGCAGCATTGGCCAAGGCTTTGTGAACTGACCACATCATGCAGGGTTTGGCTGTTCATACAGCAAGAAGTTGCTTTCCCATCACTTAGGTCACTTATCTGTGCTCAGTGAACTTACTTATACTGAGTCTGTGAGATCACACACTGAAAAGGACTGTTCCAGGGAAGAATCTCATTCCATGACCTGCATGGCAGACACTGCCTTACATGTGGAGAGTGTCTAAAAGTCCTGCAGAAGATTATTCTTTTTGAAACTTTTTATTACTTCATTACGTTTTTCATACAATGGGCTTTGATCACCTTCCCCCTTCTCCCCAAACTCCACACAAATTTATACCCCCTTCCCTACCACCCCAACTTCTTTTCCTCTTTTATATTCAAGTCCAATTCGTGCTGCACACTTGTCTATTGGAGCGTAGCTGATTTGCTGTGGTTTACTCTTAAAGA
The DNA here is from genome assembly GCF_907164565.1 of Psammomys obesus. Lineage (NCBI taxonomy): Eukaryota > Metazoa > Chordata > Mammalia > Rodentia > Muridae > Psammomys > Psammomys obesus. Next base: position 6,054,965 of record NW_026596064.1, read on the forward strand.
AACCCTACTCTCCCTCTCAGCAGCTACTAATTGTCAGTGGTTCCTTTGCTAGGTATGGGACTTTGTGCCCACAAGATTCCTCCATAAATGCTATTCATATCAGGGTACGTGTGGCTACAATCCATTTAAAAGACATGAAAGAAACACATCTAACTTGAAATCCCAAATTGTTCATTTATTGAACCAGAAACAAGTCGTATCCATATTCTGTCATCTAAGGTTTAAAGTTTCATCAATTTTCTTCTTAGAGCAAAATATTTCATTAATAGAAATTTGCATACAATGTTTCCATTGGCAGCCACTCAAGCTCATATTTATTGTGAAACATTATAGTTTACTATATACTGAAACATTTTAATGTTACTCTAGTTTCACATAAACATGACCTTGATGGATATAATGCTACTAAAAATAATTTTGCTGCAATTTCAAGCTCATGGTGCAAAATACTTTCTGCAAAGATACTAAAACTCAACACAATGTTCTAAAAGACTGTGGTTTCCCATATGGCTAGAAAAACTCTGCACATGATGTAAAGGTATTTAAAACTTTACACAGAAGTCTTATACAAATAATGCTTAGTGGGCCACATAAAGAGTTAGTTGTAAGTCCTAACTATGTATCAATAATCATTCCTCATACAGTGGAGCAAAAGTGAGGTTCTGCCAGGATGACAGATACTAAAGGTGACAGGCAGGCTTACAAAATTTGGTGTGGTCAACACTTGACACAATCTCTAAGTGATGGAATCTACAGTTTGCCTCAGAAATTGGACATCTGGCTTTCACAATAAACACAAGAATGCAGGTACTTTTATAGGACTGCCTCATATGTAGATATAGATTGAAAATATATGGGAAATAGTGGCCCACTCTTTATGATTCCCATCACTAGAGAGAATGGTGATGAAAATGGGAAGAAGACAAAAGGTTTCCCATTTTCAGACATTTTGAAACAGGCAACTCTTTAGGGATATAGAATAGACTGCAATTATCACGGACTGAAGGGGAGAAAAAGAGGTAATTCAAAGGGTCTTAGGATAGAAGCCTTTGAAGTGATGAAACTTCCATATCTTTATGGCTATTATGTGATTATGTCTTTTTCAAGTGGTATATCTGCATACTAATGACAAAAGAGTGTTAATAGATGCATATTTAAAAGAAAACAATCTTAAACACTTGCAAACTACTAAGTAAATGACTATCCTTACATTTCCATTTTCACAGTTGGGAGCAGACACTCGGAGAAATGACTTAAGATGAGATCAGCTTTTGAACTTTGGGTAGCAACTTCTTTGTTGCATGGCTAATGGAAAGTGCTTGGCTTCTTTGGGTTCCCATACCTCAGTGTTACAGGGAAACCTGCCACCTCGCCCGCATTATGTTTGGCAATTCAGTCGGCCATAAAATTACAGTAAATTTTTACATGAATTTAAAATCCATTCGGAAACGCCAAAGTGGTTCAAATGCTTTCACAACAGAGTCTTCCCTCCTGAAGAAGTACTGATGAGCACTCCTGAACCACCCACCCTCCACCTGGCTTCTAGGAACATTCACACTGCCATTTCCATTTAATCTGCCAACTATGATTTCTACAGCATGGCCCACTAGGCTCCACTTCTGCCAGTCCCTGCTGCTAATCTGTGGTACAGGATAACACAATGGGAACACTATTGACAACTCAAAGCCATCAGAATTTATACACAATGTGAAGGCCAAAACCTTTGTGTGGAGCTTGAGGGAACTGGAGGTTCGGCAGCCAACCCTCAGGTCTAATTGCAGTGTCTCCTGGACTTTTTCCCTGGGAACTCAATCCTGCTCAGTGTTCAGCTTTGGAGTGGGGTCAGGGAACTGGAAGAGCAGACAGTTGTGTGCAGGGTTGCAAAGTACTTTAACTCCAATACAGATGTAAAGTGCAAAGGGGGTTCCTAGAAGCCGCCTGTCGGATGAGCCTCTCTGAGCAGTGCTCTGTTATGTGACAGTCCCCTCTTCTCTGTCTACAACACTCAGCTTCCTTCCTGTTCTTCCACACCCAGAAGGATACTTTCTCCCAAACCTCCTGATTGCCAGCACCACTTCCTTCCCACTTCCTTTGCTCCTGAAGATCAAGTAGCAGTGTCTGACGTTTTAAAACCACAGGATTCTCACTTTCCTCCCAATTTTTCTCACTGTTTATGGCTTCTCATTTGAGAAATTTGTTCTCAATGAATGACACAACTCACATGTATTCCTGTATCTCCAAAATAAACAGTAACTTGTACGCATATAGAAAATAATACAAGTTTGAATAGATAAAATACAATAAAATCTCATTATACACACACTCACACATACACACACATAGGAGTAGTCAAATTAGTTTTTCCTCAGTGTTTGGTTGAAATTATTATACACCAATAACCAATAACTTTAAAATTGCCATGCCATTCTTCAACTAACAAACTGTATCCCACAGACAGAGTTATTTCAGGTTTAACATCATCTCATGAGATCACTCTGTTAAATATCTATTTTAAAAACAAGAACTTTGAGATTTATAGGAATTAAGACTTGCTTAAGAATGCCTTGTGGCAAGGCACTGAATGTAACTTCTAACATAATGCCAAAACAAATATTCTCATTCTTTCCACTCTATTCTCAACTGTATTCCACTTTTCACTCTAACTCAAAGAAAACAACATTAGCTCCTCTAACATCCCTGGGACGAGGCCAGGGGCAGCCACTCTCTCTCCCTGAGTGGTGTCCCTTCCACTCCACACTTCTATAGAGTAGGCCCCAGCCATGCATTTCTAACACTTAACGTCTGAAACAATGCAAGAGAATGCCGAAGTGAACATTTGTCATTCTTGGAAATACTAAGTGGAGGACGCTGGCACAGTATGAGGATATTTTAATCGGTCATGAAATAAAAAAAATTAATATCATGCATTAGCAAGTTCATATGCCCAAACAACACTAATATCTTCTTTTTAAGTGGGGGCTGTCTCTGACATGGACTCTGTTGCCTGCTTTCTCTCACTTCCCCCTGACGGGGCTGGCTCACTCAGCAGGCCACAGGGGAAGAGGACGAACTCAGTCTTGACAATGCTTGATGTGCTGGGGTGGATGGATGGATGGGTAGGAGAGGGCTTCCTTTTCGGAGGAGCAGGGGAGGGTGGATAGGCGGAAGAGGAAGGAAGGCTGGACCCAGAAGGAGAGGAGAGAGGGGATGTAAAGTGAACAAATAGATAGAAAGAAAGATAGATATATAGATAGACAGACAGACATACAAATAGATTTTTTAAAAGCTGCAAAATTTAAGTAAATAAATAAATAAAGCAAGTAAGCTTATGGGCTAGGCGCAGTGATGCACGCTTTTAATCCAAGCACTCAGGAGGCAGAGGCAGGTGGATCTCTGTGAGTTTGAGGCCAGCCTCATTTACAAAGCGAGTCCAGGAAGGCCAGGACTCTGTTATTCAGAGAAACCCTGTCTTCAAAAGAAAAAAAAAAAAAGCCAGCTTATAGTTTATTCTGGGCATTCATATAGCCCATCTGATTTGGCTATAAGAAATGAAAGTCATTGCTTGTATGTTTATTTTATAAATAAATACACTGTAGGTGAACTGGGAAGGAGAGACTAGGTTTTACACATTTAACCCCATTCAAGAATCTTGCCCCTAAACACAGTTTTCCATACAAAAAAAAATAAAGCAAATTACAACTCAAAACAGTATGATCATTAGTGAGTCTAACAGCATTAGGTTCTTATTTCATAGCCTAGAACAAGCCTGCAATTCCTTCCCAGAAAGATGCCCATATATACTGACCTCTCCAAAAGTTTATGGGTTTCACTCTAAAAGTGAATCCTGGGGAAGAACTGTTTCTTTGCTGTTCCAGTTAGTCTACACACACACACACACACACACACACACACACACACCAGTAAATACACTGACTTTGTAACTCTACAACAATCTTTTTTCTTAGTCTCAAAGCCCCAGTCCTCTGCAGCTATGCTTGTTATCTGCATGACATATCTTCATATAATTATTAACCACCGTGCCTGTTCGTGTGTATATGCGCACCCATGTGCATATGCATGTGTCTGTATTGTATTTGCACAAGGTCCTGATTTCAATACCCAGGCACATGTTTCAGTGATCTGAAATATAAATTTTGACTCTATGGTAGGGCAAGAAAACTTGTAATCATTTTACTATTGAAACTATATAAATTGAAATATAATTTAAATATAAAATATACTATTGAAATATAATTTGTTACTCCTTAGTGCCACACACTTCAAAGCTCAATTTTCATTCCATAAATAATTATTATTATTATATACAACATGAGAATGGATTATTTCCACAACAAGGTAATCAATGCACGGCTTCAAATGACATTATCTAGAATTCATTACTAGTATTATTTTCATAGAATCCATCTTCCAACCTGTACTATACTTAATTTCTTTACTCAGAAATTTATATTACTTCCTAGATGTGTTGGCAAAGTAGTTCCCCTGGTGACAGAAAATAAATGGTTGGAAAATAAGAAAAATGAAGCTGAATTAGAAGGTTATAGTTCTGTGGCACTGCTAAATATTATAAGAGATAATTGGGGCAAATCTTGGCTGGTTCCTATTTAATCTTTTACATATCATTCTCACTGTGTCTAAGAAAACACCTCAGTTAATAACTGTCCCAAATCAAGCTTCCTGGAGACTGAGAGGATGTCCTGGCAAGATGTCCAGAACCAGGATGCTAGTGCAGCTCTGGTCTCTCCTGGGGTACCCAGAATTCACTTGACCTCCAGATAGTCAGCCACTGCTATGTGCCACCATCATCAGCCCCACAACCTCATAGATAAAAACCTAGACATGATCAACAGAGACTAATTGCAGAATGAAAAAAAAAGAGAGAGAAAACATGGGAAAATCAGGCAGAGGTGGAAAGGTCGTCTAAAATAAAAGCTGGTGAAGTCTGAGTCTGCACCCCACCTAAGACTCCAGGGTAATAGTGGCATTACAGCTCAAACAACCTTTTCCTCCAGGACACATTAATCACTGAAACCCAGACTGCAAACCACTACACGGGCCATTTGCTTCTTTCTCCAAATAAGACAGGAATATACCTTACAGATTTCTTCTGAAAATCCACTCAGATCTACCATGCCATGAACAGAAACACAGGCCATAATAATTCACACTTTATAAACAAAACAAAAGTGGGTAAGAAGGCAGCCTTACCAGGCCATAGAAGAACACAGTGCAGCCAGTCCTGATGAGACCTGTTCTCTAGGGTCAGATTGTAGAGGAGGAGGACCTCCCCTATCAGTGAACTAGGGAAGGTGCATAGGAGGAGAAGAGGAAGTGTGGACTGAGAAGAGATACAGAAAGGGGCTACAGCTGGGAATAGAAGGTGAATAAACTGTAATAAATTTAAAAAAATTAAATGCTGGGGAAAGAAAAGTTTTACCACTACAGGGGGCATGTGGTATCTGAGTTCTCAACTAATAATAAATTCCCACAGGATCCCTTAAGCATCAACAAGAAGAATTAAGCACCAGGAAAACTATCAACTAAATGAAAGTGACTACATGGCTTAGTACTTTGCTCCTCAGTTTACACATTTTTAGTTCTGTTAATTTAGTATCACACATTTATGGGAGTCAACAGTTGTATTATCCTCCCAATCAGAGACAGGCCCCAGTAAAGACAAATCAATCAGCTAAAGGCCTTATGGTATTTTAGTGCCAAACTCTTATATCACTCAATCTTTTGTTTTAAAACACCTGTTAAACACATAGTATGTCCCAATAAATGTATTGGCAAGCAGGGAGATAGACAAGGAAGGTACCCTTTGCCTTCCTTGAATTCAAAGTTTACCTGAGAGCATGTCAGAAAAAATATACAAGAATGTTAAGTCACAGTGAGTATGATATACCTCCCAAATACCTTCTAATGTGCAGGGTGAGTCAAGGAAGCAAGATCAGAAAAGGTTGCTGGAGTTGATTTTCTACTGATCATAAAGACAGTAATGGTGAAGGCAGGACATATACATTCATTCTGATTTTCACAGAGTGTCTTTTACTTTCTTGGGGCTCAGCAAATATTGGTTGGGAGGAACATATAAATGAATGCTTTAACTATCTGCTCCCTGTTTTTTTTTCTATGATTAAATTTTTCTATTAAAATTATTTTACACTTTAGTGAAAAGCCATAGAATGAAAACTTCCAGGCCACGAAGGTACAATGATGGTGATCATAGTCAATTCAGCTGCTTTCTAGGACCTTTGTTTTTGTTGTTGTTGTTTGTTTTTTTAACTGCATTTTCATGATTCACAGCAACAGGCACCACAGAGACTTAGATGTTATGAAATTACACACGGGACACCCCCAGTTAGAAGACAATAGCTCATGGGGTAGCAGAAATTTTGGCAGAGATCTGAAGGATTTGAAAGATCCTTCCATTTGCAAAGCACTACTGGACATTTAAATAGTTTGTTTTTTTTTTTTTTTTTAATTAGGCCTATAGGCCCCGTGTTACAAATTTAGCCCACAATCCAAGTGTGCAGCTAAGTTACCTGAGACTCTTTTTTTTTTAAATCTTTTATTTTTTTTTATTAATTACACTTTATTCATTTTGTATCCCCCCCATAAGCCCCTCCCTCCTCCCCTGCCGATCCCACCCTCCCTCCCCTTTCTGCATGCATGCCACTCCCCAAGTCCACTGATAGGGGAGGTTCTCCTCTTCTTTCTGATCTTAGTCTATCAGTTCTCATCAAAAGTGGCTGCATTGTCCTCTACTGTGGCCTGGTAAGGCTGCTCCCCCCTCAGGGGGAAGTGATCAACGAGCAGGCCAATCAGATTATGTCAGAGGCAGTCCCTCTTCCCATTACTATGTAACCCATTTGGACACTGAACTGCCATGGGCTACACCTGTGCAGGGGTTCCAGGTCAACTCCACGAATAGTCCTTGGTTGGAGTATGAGTCTCTGGGAAGTTCCCTGTGTTCAAATTATCTTGTTCTGTTGCTCTGCTTGTGGAGTTCCCGTTCCCTCCAGCTCTTACTATTTCCCACTTCTTACATAAAATTCCATTCACTCTGCCCATCAGTTGGTCATCAGGCTCAGCATCTGCTTTGACAGTCTATACTGCAGAAGCTTTCAGAGGCCCTCTGTGGCAGGTTTCAAGGTTGTTTCCTGTTTCCTTCTGGCTTTCAGAGGCCCTCTGTAGCGGGTTCCGAGACTCTTAAGGGAAAATGCCAACTGATAGTTATAGATCTGCCATCTACCGAAAAGCTCTGGAAAACCAGCTTGTCCCACCATTCAGGATGAATGACACCATCTTCTTCTAAGGCATGAAAGCTGGTCTGCTTGGTCACCTCAGGACACCTGACTATAGTCTGTAGCACATGTGCTATGATGTTTTCCAGGAATGGTAATGATCTTACTTTGAGTCATGCATCCTTCTTGGTATTTGGGCTTCACAGTGTCGCTGATAAAGTCAAACTACATTACAGTCCATGGGAAGATTTTTGGACTTTTAGATAGTTTAAAGAGATCTCTATTAAACTCTATGCAAAAGCTAAAGTAACCAATATGTCAACTAGTCATCAAACATTCAAGGAACAGCGACTGCAAAGCCGGTACATAGTAACAACAAATTAAGTTCAATATGGTGGAGTGCATGGCCTTTCAGTAAATACTAAAATCTGTGTTTAACATGAGTCATTCTTGTTATTATTTTATTATTTTCATATCCCATTTCCTTTGAACTTGTAGTGAGTTTTCGCACAGAAGGTAGGAAGGAAAAGAAAAAAAACCTTTCTGTCAATTCAGCAAAATGTGAAGCTCTAACTCCAGTAAGCAGGTCTTAAGAGGCTCCCACTCGGGGCAATTTCAGAATGCAACCCAGCTTATAGGTTTCCATACTTGAACTGCAAAAGTCAAACTACAGTACAAGCTTTTCGGCAGCCTGAAGGGTCAACAGTAGCTTGACATCTGGTGTGATCTTGGGGCTCTTCTATTACCACAGTAAAACCTAAGTGAAATAATTTCTCCCAAAACTTCACTTACTCTATGTGTAAGAACTTCCTTTTCTTTTCAGAGCAATATATTTATGTTGTGTCCTCCCATCTATAGCAGTATTATGGTATATGTCACAGAATATGTTTACTTATACTACAAAGATATAAAGGTTCTTTATAGGAAAAGATGCATTAATAATAATAATAATAATAATAATAATAATAATAATAATAATAATAGTGTAGCTTCTTCCTTTCGAACAGACCCTTTGGTTGTAAATGCTGTACTTTCTGTTTGTATCATGCGTAGGTCTTACACTAAGCCTTTGGCCTGAATTCAAATGAATAGTTCCTCTTTGACACAGGCATCATTCTGTTTCCTTTTAAGGTTAAGTGGGACTCAAGCATGCTGCCTGTTCTAGCCAAGAGGTAAAGGAAGGCAGTGAAAACCTGTCCCCAGAGCACTATTTTTTCCCCTTAGAAACGTGATTGGCACTTAGTTTTGTTTTTCTCTCATCAAAGAGTCCGCTGCTAGGAATCCAGAGTAGGAGAGCACATGAACTGGTTTTACTGCTGAGAATGAAAGTGGTGCCTCTTGTCCACTGAAACGTAGCTGTTGAAGATGCTCATTAAGCCTTTCTCTAAAATAGCATCCGGAGGGAGAACTAACAAGACCATATTCTGTTCATGAAGAGTTATGGCGAATGTGAGGAAGTACTTGGAAACACACGCAGCGACAGTCACCAAAATCACTCCCACATCATATCAACCACTGTCACACAAGAGCAGAAATGCAAGTCAGGACATGGTTTTCCAGCTTTTACATTTCTAGCTCGTTATCTTTAAATCCCTTCTTAGTTACACAGAAAGGTGAGAGTAATAACGGTGAGCGGGCCAGAGCCCATGTTTTCTAAAGTCCTCTCTGAATGAGCAAACATACTGAGAAGACACAGGAGGGGAGCAAATGCAAGAAAAAGCATTAACCCTTGAAACCACAGAGCACGCTTCAGGTCTGCCTCATTAAGGACTGGATGAAATACTATGCTTCTGTGATATTTACTCGTTTAAAGTTCTGCTAGGGTGAAATGGATGCACATAGCTTGTCCTTGGTTTGTATGGAAATAATTTTCATAGAGTAAGTGCTCAGATAATGACAGTGGCTGAAGGAGGCATGAAGCCTTGAAGCCTGAGGCTTTCTAAACACTCCAGCTGGTTTCTTCACATCTGTTTGCATGATTACTACACCTGGCTTTTTCTGGCTTTGGATGAACTCCTCAGGAGGGACAAACTCGGTACCCATTAGATTGAACTGGATTCTATGATACCCTCCCATTTGCACTGCTTTTGACTTCCCCAGCCATTCACTTTTATTTTCCAGTCTTTCAAGAGCATAATTAGGCAGGGGGAGGAGGATGGCTCAGTCATTCTGTGCAAAAATGTGAAGCTGAGTTCAAATCCCCAACACCCTGCAAACATCCCTGGGCAGTGGCACAGGACAGTTATCCCAGCACTGGGGAGGTAGAGGTACATGGATCCCTGGGGTTTGCTGATCAGCAATCCTAATTAAATAAGATGAGCTCAGTAAGAGACCTCCCTCTCAAGAAAAAAATGGAAGCTACTAGGGATTTCTGACATTCACCTCTAGCCTCCACATGAATGCAAACACACAGAAAATATAAAATGAAAGTAACAAACTAAAAAATATAACAATAGCTCTCATATTTCCATATGATTTCTCCTCCAGGTTAAACTGTAGAGTTTTGTTTTGTTTTGTTTTGTTTTGTTTTTTTTAAGTTTGGCGAATATTTTGGCTCTATCTAATTGGCAGTTATTATAACTGGCTTGGTTTTATAGTAAAGCATAGGATTAGAGCACACCACTGATAGCAGGATTCATTGTTTTATGTAGTCATTCAGTCAAGATAGCCAGAAGACGGTTGTATGTTTGTTTGTTTGTTTTAAATCCTGTCCACAGTCAATTCTAAATTGTTCTAGATAATATGCTACAATATATCAATTATATGTGTATAATATTTCTCTCTTTAGTCTTGTAGGTTTACAATTACTAAACCAGCCTCAATCACAGAGAGCACTCTTGGTGATTTATGAAAGTTTCCAAAGTTGCTGCTTTATCTATGTAAAAATCAAAAACAAAACCCACAAAAGATGAGATCTAGTCACTAAATGATTCTATAGTCCAAATAAAACTAGTGATGGTGGTGGTTTAGCACATGATGCTACAGACTGAACATGACTTTACCAAGGGCTGGAGAGATGGCTCAGCAGTTAAGAGCCCTGGCTGCTCTCTCAGAGGAACCAGGGTTCAATTCCCAGCACCCACATGGCAGTTCACACCTGTCTGTAACCCCGGTTTCAGGGGTAACATCTTCACACAGATATACATGCAGTAAAACATCAATAAACATAAAATAAAAAATTATATAACAAAATAAATCAGTGAATGTAAAATAAGTGATATAGTCAATTATGTTTTGAAAAATATAATTATCTCATCAGAGTTCAGTTGTATATCCTCTTATGATTATTAGAGGAGGAGCTGGTAAAGCTCTGTGGAACTTTTTCACATGCATGGATTCCTAGAGAGAAAGTAATCCCTAATTCAATACTATAATCTGCCTGAGTGGTCTATTCATACTCTATGCAGGTCCATGCTCTTTCTAGGCAACAGAGAAAACATTGAAACCATTTTTATAGAATTCTTTGTCTGTTTCCTGTGATATCTAGATTCTGAAGAAATAAATATCTTAAAAAATAGCTATTTTTAATATAAACATCTAACATCAAGAAAATGGTGTCATTATTTTTTTTTCCTTTTAAAAAGAGCTTTAATAGTAAGTTACTGGCTTTAAAATACTTATTTTTTTTTCCAAATTAAGAGTTTCGGGAAATCGAGATAAAACAAACAATAAAAATATATTGCTTTCCCGAATTTTCTGTGTAGTGAATGTGCATAGTTGGCACATAAACATAGAATGAAAACGAAGTTGTCACATCTTACTTCAATTTTACACACTGCACATCTGTTAAAATACATGAAAGGTCAAATAAGCTGCTTAATAAGTGAAAACCGAACAAAAGCACAAACAAAGGGAGTAAATAAGTGCCAACTCTATTCCCAACACGCTGAAAACCATCATCTGGTTTTGCTTGTTGCCCTTGTTGGAAGTTATTCCCAGGTGCTCAGCCTTCCCACCACACTTCCTAGCCTTAACACATGGCTTTAGCTCCAGTTGAACCAGATGCCAAATGGGAGAGATTTTACAGTTCAGAGAAGTCAGCATGGTAGAATGATACAGAAACCTCTAGCCAAGACACATCCCCTAGGCTCTCAATTCCCTCACAGCGACCACACTGCTTCCCAAAGCTAACTGCACACTGAACGCCCTTCTCACATCTGCCTCCCTCGTGTTCTCCTGAAAAATGATATGACACTGACAGATTACATTCCACTCAAAACCAGATTGTGAAACTCCGCTCTAGGGACTTGATTAATTCTGCAAAAGACACATTTATCAATGGAGCATATGCCAACAATTTCCGAAAGTAATATTTTAAGGAAGCTTACAATAAAATACAGAGTCGGGAAACGTACGTACAGTCAGAAAGAACAACAGGAGTGATGGATTGGGTTTGGCAAGTGAATGGGGATGCCTCCTTTCAGGCAAGAGCAGATCTAGCTAATGAACAGCAGCTAAGACTCTGGCCACTGGTGATTTGGAGAACAAAAGAGATTTTTCTGCTCTCAAAGATGGAGACAAAGAAAAGGTATGCAGCATTTGAGAAAATGTCGCTAGTTGCTAAGATCGTTTTGCAGATGTAACTTCCCACCATAAAACGTAAGATATCACTGAGGGAGAGAATCACAGGGAGATAAGGACCCTCCTTTAGAGACTCTAGCCCAGAAGGCCTCCCTGGGGAGGAGAAGCTTAGTTCACTCACAAGCCTATGATGGAGGGGGCTGGGAGGCAGGAGTTTCTGATAAAGTACCCAGCACTTTACCCAGGCTCTGAGGGGAGATACTGCTATTTGAATAGCCTGGAAAAGCTGTGCTTTCCTGGAGGAAAATAAGCTAGAACTTTCCAGACCCAGTTGTACAAAAAGCAGATGTAGATAGGTTTTGGAAATTAATTTATATTGGAACTTTTTTTATGCAGATGCCAAAGAGAGACATAAAACCCACAAATCAGAAGCCTCCAGGAATGTGCCTCAGAAAATTTACATTCCTTGGGAAGGGGTACTAAGCACAGGCTCTTCTCTTTCACTTCTTTGGGACAAAATGACACAGTAAAAAAATAAAAATAAAAATAAAAAATAAAAAATGCACGAAGACAACGATGTTGTTTTTAAAAAGAGATAAATGTTTTCATGTGAGATGTTATTTAATCTCGATTTTTCCACTTCGTCATGGAAACCTCTTCTTATCCTATAAAACATGGAAAGACCTTCCAGCCTCCTAGATTCAGCTCAGTCTCCCTTTGAGGTCCCAGAGATAGTGCAGGGACAGTAGAATGAAGAGATTTCATCATCACATCTCTCATATTGTTCTCTCATAAAAATCACAATAATTGAAGAGATACCAGTTTCAAAAAGACTTCCATTTAATAAAACTGTTTGATAATAATAGCTATACATTTTTCTTTGTTTTAATGACAATTCCTTTTATGTGGTGGGTGGCTACCATATTGGTAGTCATTAACAAACAACACACACACACACACACACACACAAAGTAAACATAAACTTGACATGTTATACATTAAGTTTGACTACAGAAAAAAAACACTTGTCATCCCTGAGTTGTTTTGAAAGCCATGACCTCTTTCATTGGGTTAATTGTACTGCGAGTATCATCTTAAATAAAGAGGGTTATCAGAACTGGAGTGACCTAGTAACTACTGGAGTCTAAATGAGAGGGAGAAATCTATAGCAACTCTTAAGCAGTGGAGAAGAAAAAGGGGGAGGAGGAGGAGAAATGCTGAAAGAGATGGAAAAAAACGACCTCCCCCCTCACCTTCCCTTTGCACGTCCTCGAAGACTTCTAATGGGCGCTGGGGAGAGATAATACTACAGGTGTGTGTGTGTGTGTGTGTGTGTGTGTGTGTGTGTGTGTGTGTGTGAATGTGACAGCGATTCAAGAACAGAACCAGCTGTCTGGGACAGCTGTGCTGGGATGTATGTCAGATCCTGCCTTCAAATTACAAAAGACATGAGCAAGGGCTTCTCTGTGACTCAGTCCTCAGCCCTTGCCAAAGTAGTAGTTCTCTAGATAGCAAACCACAGGAAAGAAAGAAAAAAAAAAAAAAACAGAGAGCCAAGAAAGAGACTGGGAAGAGAAACTGCACACTCAGAGCTCCACTGGTCACTGAATCATTGACATATGCTGAGGAGAGCAGCCGTGTTTAGGAGGGAAAAAGGCCTACACCTCACGTTTCAATGGACACGTGGTTATTTTCAGTCACACTAATTACATGCCCTGCATGGTGCTTACACATAATTAAAACCAGATGTCTAAGATGTGGCTCAAACATTACGCTGTATCCTCTCACGTCCCCTTTGGCCCTCCTGTACCACTTTCAAGAAACTGGCTGTTCGCCTAAATGTAAAGGAGGGATAGATGAAAGCAGAAAATAGTTATAGGCTGTAACGTTACTCTCCCACTGATGAGTGGCTGCTGATATGTGGTGAATACAGCTGGCTTTAAGGGCCTCTCTGAGGGAAAGTTAAAAACTGCAGTGCTTTGGAGGCAGTTAAGATTCTTAAGGGATTATTTATTCAATGTGCTATCAATTTATAATGTTTTCAGGAAATTCTTTCAAAATCATCAACTTACACATAAATAAGCCTTGATACCTACTCTCTGATACACATGCGTGTGCCTGAGTGTGCGTTTAACAATGCAGTCAGACATATGGAGAGAAGGGCTTCTTGGAACCCAACTGTCCTGGCCCGCTTCCTATGGCTGCATTTTCCAATATGTGTGCTGAAGCATGCTTGTTCCAAAATGTGGGAGGGGGGGGACTTCTAGAGCTTAAGCAGATGTGGGAAATTCAGGCTCGCAGAATGTTGAACAGGTCTCTTCTCAGAGTCTCCAATCTGCTGATGAGCACTGTGAAGATTCTAAATGCTATATGATGTCTCTCATGGTCAGCTGACCCAGAGCCTTGCAAGGTAACTTGAGAGAGGAACGAGCTGTGGGTAATAAACGCTCACTTGCCTTAACCCAAGGTGTTTGTGTAGTCTCTGTTTAGTTTTGTTCCTGTGTGATAAAAACAAACACTTCCTAACACTATGTTCTATCACATGATAGATCTAAATCAAAATGCACATTTTTTTCCTTACAGAGAACCCTGACTTACCTTCTTCTCAACTCTGAGCTTTTAGGAGAATAGAGCCAAGAGTAATTTACTTGGGTTTTGCTATGATAGGCTTTCAGATATCCGAGAACAACAGTGATCTCCACGAAGTTTCCATGTACTCTTCATTGGACAGGTCAAGCCACCAGCTGCACAGCTATTTGTCAATGTCTTCTTTACGATGTATCACTAAGAATTGAACTCACATCTATAGATGTAATCCTGGACCATATTCACTTGTTTGTTTCTAGCAAATGTGACTTGGCCTCAATTTTAAGCAACTCAATAAAACTTCTGAGTTCTAATTCTTGCACTAATTCTGAGTTCTAATTGTATCAAATTCTTTATAGTTGTCGGTCCCTATTGCTGCTTGTACACACAGGGGTGTTTTGAAGAATATTACAAGAACACGAATCCACCATAGCTTACTGGCATCCCCTCACCAACACTCAACCGTAGGATCAATTCTTCTATCTTTTCTTAGACACCTCCTCCTAGAAAACTCCCTCAGTTCAGTGTAGATTTTATAACTCGGAAAATGTGGGAAACTTCCCTATACAGGCCTCCTCCAGCCAGACGTCATGACTTGATAGTGGGTTAGTCGTCTAGTCAGGAACCAACCCACCCAGTATCATCCCGAAACATTCTTCTAGGCTGGTGATGAATACCCAAATATAATGGAAGATCCTGTCAAATTGTTTCTGTAATTAAGATGCTCATATGACCTGCAAGAGGAGGTGCTCTGTTTCCCCTCTATAAGGACATCCACAGTGCTGTGATGACACTTTGCATTCTGAATGTGGAAGGGCGGTTGAGCAGGTACACACTAGGCTCCGAAGAGAACAGACGATCCGTGGCAGGGAGTTTTATTTACATCACAGGGGTGTCTGGAGGTCACTGAGGGAAAAGTCACCATAGCCATGCTCAGGGGAAGCCATAACTGAGCAGGACTTGTGATAGTTTCTGTTTCCTCTCTATAAAATGTGTGACTGGGGGAAAATGACTTAGCCGTTTATATCATGGAGATGATCCAATGTTGTTTCTTAACCTCTGCCCAACTGGTGCGATTTAACATGGGAAAGGTGAACTGACCTATTCACCTCTCTCTGGCACAGGGAACTCCAAAAAGCAAATACACATGAATTCCGCACATTTAGTGGCTGTTCTAGGAAAAGCTTATTTAAAGAAGAAAGGGCCTTTACAATTGTAGCTGAGTTTATTTCCTTTTTAACATTTTTAAAAGAAGCAAAAGTCCTGACCACTTGGCAAGTCGAAATGTCTCAACTAATTTTCAAAAATCCCCAACAATTTAATTAGAACTCAGAAAAAAACAAAAAGCTGCAGAGCTTGTTTGTCATTTTAAGAAGAAATATCACTTTCAAATCACTTTTCTTCCCTCAGCTTTGACCTGCCAGATTTCAGCCCACAGTGAATTCTTCTAGCTGAGCTGATCTGGCAGAAAGGGCACATGTGCTCAGGGAGGCCCTCTCTGTCGGGGTGAAGGACAGGAGGTTCTGAGAGGAGAGTTTCCCTCAAGGGGAGGTAAGAGATTTTAGAGCACCACTTTACCCATGGTTCTAGTCCCTTCCAGGGGCACCAGACTTTGGAAAGACAATAAAAGAACATGAGGTAGGTGATAGCTCCTAAAAGGGCACGATGTCATTGCTGGTATCAGACAGCTGGAAAAATAGCGAAACATGCTAAGTGAGTACGTCAGGCTTAAGGGAAATGGATTACCACACAGCAGTCTAAGCATGCTAATGTGTGTTGGGACTCCATCTGCTTACCGTCTGGTTCTCTACCAAGTGGTGACGCTGTGTTTCCAACCTGTGTCAGTGCGAACTGAGCCTGGAGAACTCACTAGCTGATTTAAAAATCCATGTCTCTACAGACGCTAGCACATATCGGCATGCAGGTGTACAGACACATTCAAGCATCTTTATTGTTTGCTAATTAAGCGATGACCAGTGGACGGTAAAAGTTAAAAACGGAAGGTAGAGAGTTCTGCCGTAGGTGTTTATCCACAAAACCAAACCACAATCAAGATGATGGGTATAACCATTATTATTACAGTATTCTTTTAGTCCTTTTCTCATTCATCTCTCCCACTCTGTTCATGCTGAGGCAAACATTGATCATTATTAATTCCAAGTGTTTTAGAAATTCATAATCAAGGAATCCCACGGCGTGCACTCTTTATCGAACTGGTTGAGATTCAATCATGTTACATATCACTGGTTTAATCCACTGCCTAGCAGTAGCGCAGCTGGGTTTTTTTGTTTTTTTTTTTAATATATCGCTGTACATAAACGTTTCAAGTTTTAAACTCTTCCTAACAAAGCTGTGAAAAAATAAGAACTCCTATGCGACGACACTGAATCTTTTTTCACGTACTTACTTGCTAACTGTGTATCATCTTTGCTGAGATGTCTATTCAAATGTTTTAATCTGTATGTTCTTGTTATGACTGGACTGGAAGAGTGTCTTATGTATTCTGGACATGTGGTGACGGCATCTTCCCTGTCAGACTGACCTGACAGCCCACCTTGTCTTATCTTTGGAATGGAGGATATCTAATTATTTCTGTCTGGGAATGGTATTGTTGGCTTGTGGCTCAACTCCTTAGAACTGGAATCCACTTAACATCTAAATACCCATCTTCCTGATCAGCAAGCTCTCACTGGACCTCCGAGAAGCCCCTCCTGTCTTCTCCTGCTACTCAAGGCAGCCAGTCGTTCATGAAAGTCTTCATTTGAGGCTTCCTCACATTGTATGACTCATATCCTACTGAATCCAACTTTTAAAAGTCCACATGGAATCCACGTGACTGGCCTCATAAATCCAGAGACACCCATGCACTAACCCAGTCTTCCCAGCCCACCCAGTACTGCTGATAGAAACTACGAGAACTATGCTTAAAAGAACCCCTTATTTGCATTGCTCTAAGTCACCTTGACAACCTCATCTCCATTTTGAAAATCCCCAGTTTTTCTATGTCCTTCTTAAAATATCAATATCAAAATGAATAAAATTTCTGTAAAAATTATTTTGCAGTAAATGCAAAGTCTATTTCTGTGCTATGAGGTCTACTCAGGCCCCGACTTGAGCCTCAGTACTGCAAATGGATGCACACTATCTCTTCTCTGAGGAGAGTCCAAATCCATCCACTCCACAGCAGACCCAGGGATGTGTAGCCCTGACCTCTGTGCTCATAAGTGAACTTTCATAATGTATTTCAGGGTTTCAAATACTGATGCCATAAACAGGTCTCTAATCAGTGGCCTCTTTATTCTCTTGTGTTTGTTTTACTTTGAAAACATCTAAAAATTTCTCAAACTGACTTTCTTATTGCCAGAGTCTTAAACTGGGATCACATTATATTTACTTTAGGACATGCAGTAGGAACACAGCAATCCACGTTCATGCATTCTTTCATGTAAATCACATGCACAATCACAAAACATTTCAATTCTGTATTAGGACATTTAGAGAGCAAATGAAACAAAAAATGGAATCCTGGGAAATGAATGTTTGCCAAATGCAGAACACTATTTCTCCCTCTCTCTGGTTTTACTGAACACCAGCAGGTTTTGTAGTTGATGTATAAGGTGTCTAGTGGTTTCATCTCCAGAACTAACAGCTATAGTTGAGGTTCAGAAAATGACCATACTCTTTCCGAAGAAATCAGAGGATACTGTGTGGGTGCTGAGGGTATATATGAGCAAAATAAGAGTCCTCAGAACTACACAGCACAATGTAATTTTCATGTGTTATTGACTCTTCTGATTTCTCTTTGCATAGTGGGAGTCTTTAGAAACAATTCCAGGGAATTCAGCTCTACAAGGAGCACTCATCTTTTGCATAGTTCATCCTGAGCTCTCTTTGTGTGTTGACCTTAGTTAGGGGCAGATGTCTGTCCCCTCACTAGATACGCTGACGCCCTTTGCCAGCATAGCTGTATCGAGAGATATGGCCTTTAGAAAAGTAAGTTTGCTCCAAACTAGGTCATGAACAGAGGACTCTGAGATTAATACTCTAAGAAGGCATGTCAGAGTCCTTTTTCACTGACCAGTGCCTCTGTCTCAGAGAGGAAGAGACCATTTGCAAGCCAAGAAGATTCTCCTCATCAGAAACCACACCAGCTCTAGCCCAGCCTTGGACTCCTAGCTCTGGGATGTAAAGAAATGAGTGAAGACTGTTGACGTACGCCAATCCCTGTGATTTTTGTTCGACAGTGGGATTAGCCTGGCTGGGGCTCTTCCCTAACAGAGACAGAGGGCAGTGAAAGCAGTTACCCCTCACTTTGGCTCAGCATGCCATTCTCCTGTACTCAGTGGAAGGGGCATGGTGTTGAATAATCACCCTGTGGATGAAGATGAACTTTTAAAATGAGTCCTTTAAAAATGAAATTAGGCCCCTCAGTGGAGGAATGGATGCACAAATTTTGGTATATCTACACAATGGAATATTATTCAGCAATAAAAAACAAGGAAATCATGAAATTTGCAGGTAAATGATGGGATCTGGAAAAGATCATCCTGAGTGAGCTATCCCAGAAGCAGAAAGATACATACGGTGTATACTCACTCATATAGACATATAAGATAAACCTACTAAAATCTGTACACCTAAAGAAACTAATCAAGAGGGAGGACTCTGGCTAAAATGCTCAATTCCTATCCAGAAAGGCAAAGAGGATGGACATCAGAAGAAGGAGAAAAGAGGGAACAAGTCAGGAGCCTGACAAAGAGGACCTCTGAAAGGCTCTGCCCTGCAGACTATCAATGCAGATGCTGAGACTTATGGGCAACCTTTGGGCAGAGTGCAGGGAACCTTATGAAAGAAGTGGGAAACAGTAAGATCTGGAGAGGACAGGAACTCCATAATGAGAGCAACAGAACCAAAAAATCTGAGCAGAGGGGTCTTTCCTGAGGCTGATACTCCAACCAAGGACTATGCATGAAGATAACCTAAGACCCCTGCACAGATGTAGCCCATGGCAGTTCAGTATCCAAGTGGGTTCCATTGTAATAGGAACAGGGACTGTCTCTGACATGAACTGATTGGCCTGCTCTTTAATTACCTCCCTCTGAGGGGGAAGCAGCATTACCAGGCCACAGAAGAAGACAATGCAGCCACTCCTGATGAGACCTAATTGACTAGGATCAGAAGGAAGGAAAAGAAGACCTCCCCTATCAGTGGACTTGGGGAGGAGCATGCATGCAGAGGGTGGAGGAAGGGAGGGATTGGGAGGGGAAGAGGGAGGGAACCTCAGGGGGGATACAAAGTGAATAAAGTGCAATTAATAAAGAAAGAAAAAAATGACTTGGGGAAAGCGTTAATATGCTTATTGACTTCCGATTTTTTTATATTGAAAGTCTCTCTGAAAACCCTTTTCTATCAGAGACATCAACTTAAGAAGTCATGGATGATCATCAGCTTAACTAATCCTTCCTCAAGAGTCTTTTCTGTACTGACACTTCTAGAAAGGATAGAAATAATGTAGATGTTTCCTGGCAGCACCTGCCTGGGATTTCCTGGACCTGCCCTGCAGAGTCTGGATTAAAAGTGTAGACACTGCCGCTGGGGCCTCCCCATTTCCCCTGCCTGGGGAATGTCCACAAATCCGGCCTGGCCCAGACTCTACTCTGTCTTGTAAAGGACATGCTTCCCTGTCCTCAACTGTTCAGACAGACCCTCCCCTTAACCACAGACTACAAAAACGTTTTCAGAAAATGTGACCTCATCCAGGGTAACTTGGGTTCTTTTATAGCAGTGAGGACGGGGGAGCTGCAGCCAGCCCTGCAGATGTGGGAGAAGAGGGGAAAACCTGAGAAGGACTGGATTTAAAGCAGGTGTCTGTATCACCTATAAATTAATTTTGGAAATTTTGTAAGGATTAGCTTCAGATTTCTGCTTTCCTTTGACAAGTGATGAGTGGTCAGCGACATCATTTGGAAACTGCTTACCAATTTTGTTCTAAAACTCCACCCCAGAGCTACTGGAGACGATTTACATGCACATAAAAATTGACAGAGCACAGGTTTTCTTTAAGAGTGAGGTCCAAAGACGTTGAGTCATAATAGCATCTGAACCCCACTGGTTCTGAGCCCTCACTGGACCTGGGATGACCTGCTTCTCCGCATCCCTCTCCCCCCATCTCCTGCTGCTTGGGGCTGGATTCCTCTCCCAGTCCCAGGAAATAGCATCCTCCTGCATGTAAAGCAAGCATTGGTCCTCTACTATCCCCACACCTGACTAAGGGGATGATGGCGTAGCTGTGTCACACTCTAGTCTCAGCACACTCTTGAGGACTTAAGGGTGAGGAAAGCAGAGGTGGTAAGGGTGTGAGGTCATTTTTTTATTGTTTTAAATTCACCTACATTTCAGAAAAAAAAATGTTGACACCTGGAAGCATTCTTGAAGGAGCAAAGAGAAGTATTTAGAGTAGGAGCATACTTTCTGAACAAGAGAAATGTAGGGTGAGGGTCACCCCAGAAACTGTTCCCATTCATCTCTCTCTCTCAGGCACTCTTAAGAAGAGTGTATAGCTTCTGTTCAAACTGGGAGAGCCATAAAGAGAAAATAATTCTGAGTCCAGCTATGGAAGATGGCATTATTAGAGAGATGAGAAACAGCTGAGGCAGATCACAAAGAGGCAGATGGGCTTCACCTTTCCCTACTCCATGCATACAAAAAGAAAAGAATGCAAAAGAGAAAGTATGACAGTTCCCAGAATCACCCCAGGGTTCACACTTGATCTAATTATGAAGGGAGCATATTGTTCCACATGAACCCTCAAGAGGCCAACAAAATGCCTTGAAGATTTTCCTCCCTGCTGGTTTATCGACTTGATGAAGAAGTCTTGCCCCAAGGAGCTGGTGATGATCTCCACCCTCGAATCAGCACCCTTCGCACTTCTTCATGCTTCTAACCTCAGAGTGAAGACAATGGGTTCTGATGACCTCACTGACCACCAAAGAAGTAAGAAGTCAGCAAGATGGAACAGAGCCACACTCTTGGAGATGAAACAAAGGTCAAAGCTACAAAGGCCAAAGTTTGGAGATGGAATGGGGAGAACAGACTCGCTGGAATGCTAACACCATTTGGCAGCCGAGTGGGAGTGAGCAGGGCGGAGGGGAGTGGAAAGGGTGAAATGTTTATGTCCACTTAAAGGAGTAAAAAAGAACTAATTGTCTTGACAGGTTCAACAGCATGCTGGAAGCCCAGTGGAGCAGGGCCCCCAGCTTTGCTGAGGCAGACAGTAAGTTATAGTGCGTATATAAACAGTCAGCAGAATCCAGCCTTCCCTTGGGCTACTGCTGTTATTTTAACCCTGTGCAAAAGGTCATAGTGTTCTCGCTCTGATAATAAAGGGATGCTGGGAAAGGACCAGAGAAGTCACAAAACCAAAGGAAATTCTCTAAACAAAGGCCAGATTTAGCTCAGGGAGAAAACAACTGACTCTTGCCAAAGAGTCTTTACAGTGATACTGTGGCTTCCTTCCTCCTCCACCGTCCTCTAGCTTACTGGATGGGGAGTGACTGGCTAACAACAATGCATGGCAGTGAGGAAGTTCTGATTTCAAACCCACTTTTCTGGATCGCTTTCTGCTGCAGAGAACTTGCCTCAAGGACTGAGCTTTGGGGAGGAAATCAGGTTTGACAGGCAGCAGATACTTCACAGCAAATGGCAAAGCTACACTGGCATCCCACCCTGTGGCATGTATCTGTTACTCGAACTTGTAGTACATTGACATAGCTGCCTGCAGTCTGCCATTCTTATTGATGATGGCTTCCTTGAGCCTCACAAGACTCTGCAAAATCCATACTTTTACTTAATAAGTCCTCAGTATGCATTTGGAAAAAATAATATTTCAGAAGAGCTGTCTGTGGCTGCATTCAGGAGCATCAAAAGTAGCTAACTGCTCTCTGACAGGGTAGGAAATTGAATGGTCATTGATTTCAGACACAGTTCCTTCACTACGTCTCTACCACTGTGTTACAGTGAAGGAAACAGAGGTCAAGAAGATGAGAAAGAAACCTCTTGCCAGAACTGGAAAAAGTGGCACCTTTCTCTGTGTCATCACACCCTTTAATGTTCTCCAGGATCTCCACTGGCAGTCTCCTGCACCCACCCTTCCAACAGCACTTACAATTTCCACTGAGGCAAGAGTCCTCACTCAGGAGTCATCTTCAGATGGGAAAGAAGAATGAAATACCAGCAAAGGGATGACAACAAAGGAATTCTGAGCAGTTCTGTGGTACCCTGCAAACACACTAACCATGTTGACATCCACTTGACTTTTTGTTTCCACACTTACAAGGATTCTTCTACTGGTAATCTGAGATTTTACAAGGCCCAGGGTACCATCCTGATACTATATAAGTTATATTTGGAAAACCTAAAGGTGTGATTCATGTACAGGAGGAAAAAAAGTTTTCAAGATAAAAGAGGATAGTGAGGGGAAACTCACAGGAATTTTAGACTGCTGGGATAACAAGATTGGGCACAAAATTAAGAATTTTCTTCTAAACAGTAGCTTTATCTAAACCCCTTAAACTTCAAATTTTGAACATCTTTGCTTAAGGCCAATCTAGTGCCTGAGAAACAGCTGGGTCTTATGACCAAGATTGGGAAATGGTTGGACAAAAACTGACATTGCAACCACTACATTTCTTGAAATGCACAGCTTTGAGGTTCTTGAGCCTCCTGGAAGTGAAGGGAACGATGGCCACAGACATACAGCATCTTCCACTGTTGGTGAAAGATCAAGCAACACAAGGCCTCTATTCTAAAAGGAGTCTTAAGATTTGTAAGGCCACTCCTTTTCAGCTGCCAAAGCTGCCAAGTATCTGAAAGCTAGATGTGAACATGGAACCGTTCAGTTCCACATATTAATTTTGTGGGAATTAGAGGAACCATGAGGGCCAAATCTAAATTGAAGAATATTTCCTGTCTATTTTAAATCATCAGCAAGACACAGACATGGTTCTCTTTCAGCTGTTCTAACTTCCAATGCTTTTATGGCTGTCAGCGTTCAGTCAAGTCCTAGCTCGTTCGCTGATGTACTGTATCTTAGTCAGCATGACCTAATTTTGGGCTCTGCTTCCTTAGATGAGCTATATTCCCTAGGGACAAGGGAAAGATTTCACACCACACTACAGTGAAGCGCTATTTTTGTACCACTGTTCCATTAATGGGTGAGCATGCTCATAAAAACTTCACACAGAGGAAAAAAAGGTTGTAAAACACAATCTATCCACTGACATACATTAGTCGTACGACAGCAAGCAGTGTGGACGGCAAAGATGACTGAATTACATGTTTTTCCCTGACCTCCCTTGTAGAACACTAGCAGCCAGTTTCATTCTTAGAGAAATGCTCTTAAGTATCACAAGCCTATTGTTCCTAAAATCAAGATACACACAGTATGCCTGAACTATACTTCAACGCAAACCTAAAGTAACTTTTCACTCTATCTTCTCTTTTTATTTCTCCCACAATGCCCTGGGACTCTCACCTCCAGTTTATTTTCTTCAGACATCAGGCCAGCATGTACATATGTGCTGTTCCACAGTTCCCTATGAACTAATCTGAACACGTGAGAACAGCCATCCACACGGACACACAGTCCCGTGACCAATGAAGCCTGATAATTTGATCTGGTATAACCTTTGTCTGTGTTCTTGAAGTGAAAACCTGGTAGAAAGTTGTAGTGGGGACAGTGCCAGAAGAAAGGTCCAGAATTATACAGAGCAGCAGCAGGGTGCCAGGGATATGGATTCAGACACATATTCAGACATAGAAACAGGTCATGTGACTTCTGTTTACAAATGCCTCCTACTGGATTTTTGCAGAGTCTCATCAACGCTAAACCTGAAGCACTTAATTCCAGGGACTGGCATGCAGCTCAGTGAGTTTATTTCAGCCTTGTTCGATTGACCACCCATTCCACCTGCAACGAGTTCCCTGAACCAAGACATCAGGACCTGTTGGTCCTGCCAGCTTTCACTATTAGGCATCTGGTGTTGATTACTATGAGTTTCCTTCCTCAGAAGACTTAACGGCTCCTTATTACCTCCAGAAGAAGGAGATTATGGAGGACTGAGAAGAATATCTGCTAGGACTCAACCACTCCTGGATTCACCCTCATATATTGCTAATTCACCTTGAGAAAGTCTCTCGCTTCAGGCCTCCTTTCTCCCCTGGTAGTATGGGAAATACAACTAACTATTGATGTTTAAAAAAATTCCATGAATAAAGTATCTGATGTGCATGGTATATATTAGGAAGTCAGGAAATGATAGCTGCATTTTCTTTTTCCCCAAAGGCCTTAAATATGCTCTTTTTCTATTTCTATCTCAGTTTTCATGCAGCAAAGAGAATAATACCCTTTCTACAAAATATTAACCCCTGTCAT
The DNA here is from genome assembly GCF_907164565.1 of Psammomys obesus. NCBI lineage: Eukaryota > Metazoa > Chordata > Mammalia > Rodentia > Muridae > Psammomys > Psammomys obesus. Next base: position 6,079,772 of record NW_026596064.1, read on the forward strand.
CATAATATCCTTCATTCTTCATTACAGCCATCTTATGCCACTTGTACTCATGTGGTATTTTTCAAAATTATATTGAAATACTATCATTGCTCTCATATCCTCCCTATTCCCTTCAGCCTTCTGAAGTGAAAGTTTCTGGTTTCCTTGAAGACTCAGTTTTGTCATGTGATGTTTTGCTGTGAGCTCTCTCATGTGAGGGGCATGACTTCGGCCAACTTAGAACATCTGTGGGTAGACTCTGAGCAGAGGAGATATATAAAAGCCTTTTCACAGTGAAGCTTTGCTTTTTAGATCAACATCGTTACGCTGATCTTTTTGCTTCAACACTTGACTTCACGGAGGGAAACGTTCCAGAGAACTTCTCAGGGCAATCCAACTGAGTCTTGCAGCTTTTGCTGACTTTGGGTTGTTGCTTGGTGTTGGCCTTTGGACCGGACTGCTGGTATCCTGATGAAGGAGTTTGGTAATCCCCTGAAGACCCATTGATCTTAATCAGCAGGAAGTACAAAAAAGAGGTCTACAGCCCTTTTCCCTACTAATTTCCTGTCTAACCTCAGGGGGTTTAAAAGAAGGTAATTGTGCTTAAGAACCCTAAATAAAGTAGGTTTGGTGAAAAATCTAAGCTGTAGCCTTCATCTTTCTTTCTATGTTCAACAGGTTCTTACGTCTGTTCTGATTCTATTCGTAGAGGGTTTAACCCATGATACAAATGTCATTTATTTAGCTCTCTAGGTTCAAAGTGTCTTGCATACAATATTTGCATTTAATAAATTCAAATTGAATGAATGGTAATTGCATACTCTCATGCCTCAGCTTTACTGGCAAAGGCAAACTGTGGCCTCTGCATCACTACACTGCACACTGAATGTAGAATTTCTATGCATGTAAGCCTCGCATGTAGTAGGTGTCTAGTGAGTACTTGCTGATTACTAATAACATCTCTATTTTAGGTATTAGCACTGTACTGTCCTTTTATAAGAAATAGGGTCTCCTTGTGTACCCAAGACCAGCTGGTCTTGACATTCATAACCCTCCAAACCACAGGCAGATGCTGAAGCTCTCCAAGCCACATCTTTCTTCCTATGATGGAATCTCAGCTTTGTAGCTTATTCACTATGTGACCTTGAGTAGTAGCTTAATCTGTCTTTTTTTCTATCTGTAAAATAGGGCTGGTAATACTATATTACTTCTACGTGGGTGTTTTTTCTCCAAGAAAGAGTTACTACTCAAAAGTAGTAGACAAACGCCGTGTGCAAGTCCCAATGGACCATTATGTGCCTGTTTAATTCAAGATGTCATTGTGAAGAATTTTACTCACTCAAAAGAGTGAAGTTGGGCCTGGGACATGGCTCAGTGGTTAGGAGCCTTTCTTGCTCTTGTACAGGACCTAAACTTACTTGCCAGTACCCGCATAGTGTCTCAGAACCATCATTAACTGCAAAGAAGGCAGAGGCTTCCTCTGACTCCCTTGAGTACTACAAGCACATAGTACAAACATATATGCAGGTATGCATACAAAATACAATAAACACATGATAGATAGATAGATAGATAGATAGATAGATAGATAGATAGATTTTTTTCAATGAAGCTATGTTTTTGTTGAGCTAGCGCGTTTAGACTTGAACCATATCCTCCTCTATCCCACTGCTAAGATGTTTTTGTCTTACTATTTATTTTAGTTTTATTTATAAATACTTGTGTATTTAAATACATGTGTATATAAATACATGTGTTCACATGAATATGTGCATGTGAGTTTAGTTGTCCTGCAGAGGCCAGAAAAAGTGGCTAAATCTCTTGGAACTGCAACGACAGGCAGTTGTGTACAGCCTAACATGGGTGCTAGGAATCAAGCCAGTGTCCTCTGAAAGAGCAGTAAGGCCGCTTAACCACTGGGTCATCTCTCCTTGTCCTTCTTGAGATGTTTTGCTATCATGTTAAGCATTCTACCTCTACAAGCCAATTTATAATCTATGAAAAAATCTGCCCCTGGTGGAATGAGCCACTGGTAAAGCTCAGGCAGCCTCTGTCTGTGGTCTACATTTTGGAGACAGCCTGAGCTGTAGAGGGTTTACAGATAGCATGGGCTGTAATGAGCTGTAGATGGTTAGAACATAAACAGGCAGTCAGACATGAAGAGACAGAATTAATCATTTCCATGTCTGGGCAGAGCATTCTACTTCCCAGGGCGCCAAAGGCACAAGTGAATGCTCAGGGAAGTTTGCTAACCCATGTCTGGTTAAACCATTTGGCTGTTGCATTCGGGACAGGATTAATGGTCCTTATTGAACAGGACAACCACACCAGACACTTCTTGCTCCTAAAGTTGTTTTTTAAAGTCATTTCTGAAGTGGCTTCCAGGCTCCCGTTATATGTTTTTGTAAGATTGAAAGGTTCTGTTTGGATGTTAGGTTCACTAATAAGCATTTGTTTCTCAAGTGATTCCACAGTCCTCCAAAAACTTTCTAACTGTGATGTTCTATGATATGTACTTATGTCCACATCTGCTCCAACCAATTCTAGGCATTGTGGGTATTAGAGCTAATTTTATTCTTGGAGAGAAGTCTGAAGGGACCACTAGAGAAACCCTTTGACCTCAGTTTTGGATCTGAAGTTGTCTCTCTTTCCGGGATCTGCAGAATAAAAACTGGGAGGTTAGAGGGAAGAGCCTATGGGGCATGTAATTGCTTATTTTCAGAAAGACAAGGATTGAAGGCATTCTATCGGGATGTGAGAGTATTTACATTTAACTACATAATGACAGGATTAAAATCAAATCAACCTTGGATAAATATCAAAACAAAGTAATCTTAGACTACATAGTTTTATAAATCAAAATTCTATTATATATTTAAGTGATTTTGTTCTGATTCTCTGTGTTGAATGTGCTGGCAGATAAGGCTTTGCAAGAGGGGCCAAGCTGACAGCTGCTACTCAAATACTATCAATGCATGAATATTAATAAGGGTGAATTTAGCAGAGTGAAACAGGCCATACTTTGTAACTTGATATAAAGACAATGAACATCTTCTATACATCTCAGGTTTTGAGTCTTCACATTTGTACTCCTGAACCCATCTTTGTAAGGTTCTGGGTAGTATCCCAGGTATATTTAAAGGCTCCAGAAATAGGTAGCTCCAAGGTTTTGTAAAAGAATAAATTCATCAAAGCAAAATTGTTTTCATGCAAAAGGGCAAAATTTGAGCCATTCTGTACAGCTTTGCAGATCTCAGCATGGCTTACGAGGGTACACTAAGCATGCTACTAGCAGAGGATGTAAGAAGAGAGGCGCCAATCAGAGAAACAAGATAAGCTTTCTTGTTCTGTGCCACCTAATCTTCAGATACAGAATAAAACCAAAATACAGAGAAGTTCGCTCAGCTCAGCAAGTCATCGCCAGGGCCCTTCATCTAATTCTGTCTCAAGAGAAAGTCTCCTTTCCCCACACTTCCTAAAATCAAGCCAGAGAGACCCTCTTCTCCACTGTGTTCATTTTATTCTTCCTGGGAGGTGTTCCTGTCTGCCTTTCTGCCTTTCTTCCACCTTCCCACCCACTTCACATCTCCCCATAAACATGAGCTATAATGTTTAGCGCTCTCTCTCTCTCTCTCTCTCTCTCTCTCTCGTCTATATTCTCTCCTGACTCTGAGTCAAGGCCCTGAATAAACGCCAAATCCTAAACAACCAACACTGTAGAATGTACTCCACTGCCAAGCTTTGGTGTCCAGTGTGCTGGGTGTATGAAGCACATACTTATTTACACTCTTTCCAGGTTAATAGGGCCTTATTGAAACACAGCAGGGTCACAGGTCGAGGAGCACCTGCACTAGCTGTCTCATGTTAACATCTGTTAAAATTCTTCGGAATGTTCCCCAAGTATCTTATCTGCCACTGTGACTGTGAAACTAAAAGCATTTCCTGGGTTACTGCAATGCCTTCTGTTTGGCATCCCAACAGTCTATGCACCTACATCCATCTCTGCAGATTCATGAAACAAATCTGATAGCATAATTCCTCTGCTTCAACAGATTTCAAAGTCATGTGACACTACTGATGTGGTTAAATTTGTTTTCCTTGAGAACAACTTGTTTAGCACTTAAAAGAAAAACAGTAAGTACGCGAACTTCAGCTGCTACCCTGAGGAGAAAGACAAGCAGACGAAGAGAAAAAGCCATAGTTTGTTGTTGTTGTGTTTGTTTGTTTGTTTGTTTTCATTAGGCCAGCATTTTATCAATGAAGTCCTCAAAGCAATGACACAGCGGTTGAGCAGCTGCATATAAAAGGGTGGGCAGGGAAAGCATAAAGAAATCTGAAATGACAGAAAAAGAAAGAGAGAAACATTATAGTTTTCTAAGTAATTCTGAAATGGAAGGAGAGCTTAGCAGAGTCATAGGCCCAAGGCTCAAGATGTGGCCACCTCTAAGTGTCTTAATGTGGCATCAAGGTCCTGGGTATGCTGGCTGTACCTCATGGCCTTACCTTGCTTATTCATAACTCCCTAAAATCAAGCCAGAGAGCCCCTCTTCTGCACTGTGTTCATTTTATTCTTCCTGGAAAGTGTTCCTGTCTGCCTTTCCTTCTACCTTCCCACGTCCAGTTCCGTGTCACTTATGGGATAAGGCCTTCCCTAGCAGCCTCTGGCAGGACAAACTCAAACAATTCATGAGTAGCTTACACACAAAATGAACTGCAATTTCTTTATTCTTATATACATCTCTACCACCCGTTTCACATCTCCCCATAAACATGAGCTATAAGGAAGTCTCTAGGTCCATGTTTCTTCTACAGACATGAAGAATATTTGCAAGTCCTCCAGATTACTTTTTTTAAAATTTTATATTTATGAGTGTTTTGGCTGCATATATGTATGTGTACTATGTGTGTGCCTGGTACCAGCGGCTATAAAAAGAAAATGTCAGTTCCCCTGGACTATAGTTACAGATTATACTGAGCCACGATGTGGGTGCTGGGAACTGAACCCAAGTCCTCTGAAAGAGCAGTGAGTGCTCTTAATAGCTGCATCATCTTCCCAGCCCCAGCCATACATACTTATTTCATTTCTTTCTCACATGCACAATAAACAAACAGTGGCACAATAGCTGCATGTGACAAATCCTACATCATCCCATCACCTTAATTTCTCTAGAATGTTCTCTTTTCCAAAACCAGTGCTTCTGTGTTAACTTCTCGGTGTTCAATATTAATTTTCATTTACTGCTGACACATTTGTAGTAGGTACTGCACACACACACACACACACACATATACACACCCACAAGGTTTTAGCACATATTTATGAACGTTTTCCAAGACAATATTTTATAAGCCACTTATAAAATCCTGTTTCAGAAAATTCAAGGAGACTTATGTTGAAGATGGTCCAGCCATGAGATGAGCTCAGACCCCAGATACATACAGATACATACAGCCCTTTGTCCTCCCATAGCTATTGCCTGGGCTTTAAAAGGCCAGAACTGAGAAATTAGATTCATTCAAAACTCTAAATGATGTCAAACTCAATCAGCTCCCTATTTTTTTTTACATTTTAGAATTTTAAATAAAATATAATTATATGACTTCCTCCTTCCAACCCCTTCCATAACTTTTTTTACTCCATTTCTTTTTCTTTGATTATTATTGCTACCTACATATGTAAACACTTTAATATATAAATATTACTTGCTTTGTGTGGTTAGTGTTGCCTGTATATATACAATTTCAGGACTGCCCATTTGGTACTGGTTAACCAATTCAGAGGCTCATCGCTGGGGAAGACTATTTCTCCTTTTCTCAACAATCCTTAGTTCTGTGTCTAGGCATGGAGCCCTGTGAGAGCTTCCTCTTCTATGTTAGCATGTCTGTTGGTATTGTCATTGTCCGTGTTGTGTTTAGGTAGCCATCTTCCCTATTATTTCTGGTAGACACAATCTCACGGCAGATTTTGTGTTGCTAAGAAGTTAGCAAAATTGCAGAGCATAATCATATCTGAAAGACTTTTTCTTTGAAAAATTTCTGCTACACAGTTCACTTTGCAAATTGTCCAGCCTAGACAAGACTTTTCATGAGATCCAAAGCCACAGACACATGTGAGACAAGGCTTATCACTTTGAATGACCACCTGTGTGCTTGGTAGAAAGCCACTGTTGTCAATCTACAGGAAGGTATTTTCTTCTTAGGCAATACCATTCTTGTTTCCTACATGTGCATGTTTTGAATTCAATATATTTAGTATAAAGCATAATTAGAATTTACCTCAAAGTTGCAAATACAAAGAAGGGAAGAAAAGAGAAATGAAAGGGGGAAGAAAAGAAACAGTTGAATCTTCTATAAAGTTCAGCTTCTCTCTCACACACATACACACACATATACACAAACACACCACCATCACCACCATGCATAGTAATATACTGAGACCATGAAAAAAAATATTTCTTATTAAAGTATTTTTAGCAAGTGGAATATTCAAGAGTTCCAACAAAATATATTTCCTAGCACAATTATCCAAATCAACTTCCTGTATAATTTGGAATACAGTGATATGTGGTTAAGCTTCTATGAATGTGGTTTCCCTTCTAAGACACAGTTAAAATTTTTATTGTAATAAAATCAATAGCCAAATTCAACATGAGACCTAATTGGTTTATTTATATCACCAAAGTAAGGGTTAGAAACTGAGGGTGCATTAACTTGGAAATCTTCCCTGGCTCAGGCAAATATAATCCATTTCTTTGATATGCTATATTAAACCCATTTTACCAATGAACCTTACCATCACTATCAAGCTAAACAGAAATTCTCTGTAGCATTTATAACATGGAAACTCACCTCCCTCTCTTACTTGACATCATCACTTTGCATTACAATCCTGCCAATCTCTTCAAGAATGGAGATATAGAAGCCTACCATTCAGAGGAGAAGTATTCAACAAAAGACATAGCAAGAGAAAAGCTTTATAAATGGAAGGGAACTTAACAAGAATGGGGTAACTGATTCTCAAGAAAAGGAGGGGTCCTATGATGCAACATCAGAAGAGAAAAATGTTACTACAAGGACAAAACTTTTGCAGCAGACAGTGGACCTCTGGCTTTAGCAGGGTGTAGATAACTGGGGGATTGTCTAAGTGACATTTCAAGGCAGCAGTAAAGAAGGAAATAAAACTGACATGAGTCAATGGGAAAGATAAAAGGAGAGAAGGTGGGAATAGCAAACCCAGACAAGTATTTTACGACATGAGAATTCAGCAATGAGATGAGATACAAACTTTGTTGTGATTAGATGGGTGATGGGGGCACTTGTGCGTTAATTGACATTACCTAGTGGATATAAAAAAGCTAATGATGCCATGGAACAAAAAGATAATTCTAAGTACTGGGCTTGGGATTCAGCTCAGCTATAACACATTCGCCTAACATGTATAGCGCCCTTCACTGAATCCCCAGCACCACACACTCACAAAACAATATTGTTATAAAGATCATCACAAGTATTGCATAAGTTAGAAGGATATTGGAGAAAAGCTAGAACCAGAGACTATTCAAAGCCTTTAAAATCCCATTGATCTAAAAGAGAGACCCATGAGTTCCTGTTACGCCCCAAACTGTGACCACTACAAGAGTCCAAAGACTTCGCCATCAGCCTGCCTCCCTTCTCCACCTTCATGGTACCCTAGAGAAGAATCTCTCTGTGGAGGAGGGTGTAGCCACAGTCGGGGATCAGGCAGTCAAGAGCTTATAAGTCAAGGAATTTTGGCTATTTGTGTATGGGAAGCCATTTTCTTACATTGCAATTTTCCTTTGACTACCGATCCATAAAGGAACTTAATAAAAACACATTGTCTGTTGAAGTGGGAGTTTCCATTACCTCAAACTTGCCTCAAATTCCAGCCTCTGGCTGCAACTCCAATCCTCATGCTCACGTACTGCCTCTCCCCCTAACCTCATGCTAAGAATAAACAGTGTTCATCTTTATACTGACCAGAACATCATAATCATATTACACAGAGAATGTGGAAAGTATATGTAAATGCTTTTAAAGCAAAATGAAATATATCTAGAGAAGTTTTAGTAGGAAAATATTGGCTCAAACTGTGGATTTTAAAATATTTTCCCGGTAGCTTCCAAGAGATCCATCAAGTCTGACGGAGCAGATTTCTCCAGGACTTACCAGCATGCTCTGCAATGATGCATTTTCCCTGAAAGTGAAGTTGAGCCCACAGCACTGACCCCAGTTGCCATGACTTACTCATCCACTGGAGCTGGGAACACTAACGTTTTAACACTTAGCATTCAAATCTCCAAGCCACAGTAGGCAGGTATGCCACTGCCAGCCCGTAAAAGGAATATGACGCTTGGAATAAACCCTGACTTAAGCTTCAACTACTCAGTGAGTTATTTTGTAGTCACTGAACCCACTTTCAGCTCAGCAGACATTATGAACTTGTACTAAAGATTAAACATAGGATGGCTGCATTTGTTACATATTATACAAGTGAGAAATTTAGAAGTATCATTAAATTGTTTTCCTACCATCTACTTCCATGCTTCTGAACATACTGTAAAGGAGGAATGACCTAACAGAGCGAGAGAGATTTTTTTTTTCTAGTATTCTAGTATGCAGAATTTCTTTCCCATTAGTCCTGGGTAAATCTGTGAAACACAGGTCTGCATTGGCTTATAAGCAATTAAAAGGGCAGTAATGAACTGGGGCATTCTGCATATCTTTGTCACTAACATAAATTTTACACAGCAGTAAAGAATGTCAACAGTGAAATAAGACGAACTGACACTGTGGGCAGTGAGTCGTAAGTGTATTGGTAGGATACTTAATTCATTAATACAATTGTAGAATACTTAATACATGCTAAGACCAATTAATTTAAGTGTATCAAATTTCAACGTTTCCATTATTTAAAATGTGATTCAGAAAGTTGACAGTGATTCAAGAAATCTTATGGGCCAACTTTCTAAAGGGTGATTTAGCAATATGTATATGACATACTATAAATCAGACTGTAAATTAAATCCAGCAATTCCACTTCTATAGGAAGTGATGTGATTCATACTTAAATGCAATCAGGATATCAAGAATATTTATGAGACTGTAAAATGTCCTGTATAACTATAGTTAGAGTGTGTTAAATAGTTGGCAATTATATTATATACATAGCAATTGCACTACATTTATTTAAAGATCTAAAAGTATGTTTTTGTAAGTTATAATTAAGTTACAGAAAGCCATAAAAATGTGGTTCAAAGTATATTTAAACAGATGTATAGATATGGCCTGAGGAAAATGGCATACAGCAAGATGGTATCAGTGATTAGATGCTAATGAACATTCATTTCTTTGACTATTATATCCACTTCGCTTCTTGTATTTTGCAGATTATTAGCCTTCATTATTTTGGAAAAAATTCATAATTTTACACTATTATAATAAAGTCTCATATCATAATTACCACATCTTGCACTTTTTACTATCATACTTAGGTCACTTTGCAACTAACAAACTAAAAACCATAGGATACATATAGAGATAATGTAACCAGTAGCTCATGACCAAGCAGATAGAAATATTTAGCATCAGGAGCTAGAGAGATAGATCCAGGAAAGGTGCCTGCTGTGCAAGCATGAGGCCATGTTTCCCTACACCCATATGGAAAGCTGGGCACACTGGTGCCTGTCTGTAATCCTAACTCTGGAGGGTAGAGAGTAGGGACAGCCAGATCACTGACTAGCCAGCCAGGAACTGATGAGCTCAAAATTCAGCTAGAGACTCTGTCTCATAAAATGAGGTGGAAAGTAAATGAGAGAAAGAGACCCAGTGCTGGCCTATGGCCTGGGCATGCAACTGCACAAATCCGTTTATGAACACATGCCACACACCCACAAAAAATACCTACACAATATATTATTACAAGTGGTCCCTAATGAATGAATACAGCTATTCAGAGTTTGAAAAGGATGGCAGGTGATGGTCAATAGTCTTCATTAAATGAATGCTGGTTTGTGTAATTTTCCATATCTTTATTGCAATAAAGTTAAACAGATGTAAAATAACCCCGACCCGTGACCCTGGTTCACTTATTACAGACTCACTGGGAGCAGGAAGGAAGCTGGAGAGGTCACTTAGTTCAGCCTCTCACACTTTCTAGTGCCCAGATAAGTACTGTAGCTCAGAAGCCATTCCACCACTGTGTCACACTGATAAAGCCCTCCTCCTCCTCACAACAGCCTTCCTCCTTTGACCATTTGATTTAGACTGCACGAATCTGCAGAGACATGCTTACGTGTGTATGGTAAAAGGAGCACCCTTAAGAGAGGTCTGGACAGAGAGGGGTGTTGTTGGGCCCCAAGGCTATGGCTATGACAGCATCTCTGCAGGACATGACTAAAAGATGATGACAGCATGTGCCTTGGAACTGCTCTGTGGGCAAGGAAAGTAGGGCAAGTGCAAACAGTAGGAGTGGGGCTTCTCATGAAGAGTGGAAGGAATCTCATCTTCAAAGCCAGTGGTGTGGAAATGCCCAGTTGATGTGTACTGGAGGAAGGGTGCCAAGCACAACCAGAGATGTTTGCTCTTTTCGTACTAAAGCCGTACCTCAAATAAGCTACAAATAGGACTGCTTGGTGAATCGTGTCTGCGTCTGTCTGGGGTTTGCCAAAAGTTCTTAAGTGATAAACAGGACTTACAAAGAATGCTTTTGATCAGAGTTCACTCCTTGAGAAAAAAGACCAGCTACAGACATGTAATTAGATAAAAAAGTGCCTCATGGGTCGGGAACAGGACACTTAATACGGAAGTCAGAATCCTGGTATTTATGCTTGAGTCCCCATGGAGCAGCCACATGATTCTACATCACTCATTGTATTGCCAATTTTCTTTCTTAATTAGGAAAACATAATTAGATCACTGAATCTTATGATCTCATTCATTAAATCACTGTGAATTTAAGTGGAAAAACTACAGTTCTGTTTATAAGCACACTCTAAAAACATAATTATATATAGAAAAATTTAATTTTTCAACTAAAGAATACAAAGAAATGACCAAGACAAGACCAAACAAGAGATTAAAATATATGTACAAATGAAAAGCTTAATGGCATCTTAGCCAATTTCTCCTCTAGTTTTCAGTTGTTCATTTCATAACTGTGTGTTCAAATCTGCATGTACCTTAGTTCCCTTTAATAGACTATAAAACAAAATTCAATTGGAAAGGCCTTAATGTGCCAACAAACGACCCATACTCAGTCATACCCTCGGACAAATGGAACTTCTCCATTTATAGTCACTTTAAAAATATTTATTTTATTTTTAGTTATATGTGTATAGGGGTAGGTACGTGTGCATGAGTATATTGCAGTGCCTTCGAAGGCCAGAAGTGTCAGATAACCCTGAGATATGGAGCTGCAGGTGGTTGTTAGCCACCCATGTAAGGTGCGGAGAACCAAACTCCAGTCCTCTGCAAGAACTATGTATGTTCCTAACTGCTGACCATCTCTCCATCCCCTGCAGTCATCTTGAAGCCTCTTGTCTTGTCCTCTTCCTCTGCAGAGTGCAGTCAGCACTAAGCCTGCATTAGAACCCTGATGCCCTGTACTTGCTGCAGATTTCAATCCTCCACTCCACTCCTCTCCTACTAAACGAACATCATACAGAGAGCAGCAACAGAGTAGAGGTAAAACAGGGGCCTTGTTCTCAAGAAGCCCATGCCCTAGTGGCAAAGTCAAGGGTACAGCAAACACTTCTCATGTCAACCCCAAAAACTAAGTGCAAGAAGGACACACATAGGACTTCTGAGGAGGGAAATAGTTCTTTATGAGCTATAAGACCCAAAGAAAGCTTTCTGGAAGGTGAGCTAGTTAGGGGACTATTGAAAAATGTCTAGTATTTGGACATATGTACATGAAAATGAGTGGACATAAGAGGACATTTGTTGGTTGCAAGCTACCTGGAAAGGATTAGTGGGAGATTACAGCTAGACAGAAAAGCTAGGGAAGATACTGAGAGGTGTGGTTCCCAGGAAAGGATCATCAGATTCTGCCTATGGAGGAATTATTGCAGACTTTGTGATGGAGGGGTTCCATAACATGGTCTGTACATTAGCATAATTCACATTTCTTCTGCACATACGTCAGTTATCTTTCAGGGAGAATCTTCCAAGGAAATCTGGAAACAGTTTTCTGTATCTTGCTCCTCACAACAGCACAATCATTCTCTTTGCAGGGCTTGAAGTATGAACTGAGTATGCTTTCTTTTATCTCTTACAGTCATACTTCTTGGACAACCTTGTTCACTCCTGGGTTCAACCTTCAGAGTCAGCAATGATGGCTTCCAAGATATTTTCCAAGATAGGAAAATATCTAACAGAGAGAGACATGGAAACAATTAAAAATGGGTGTCTTTACTTGGAGATATCTATGGCTTTGACAAGAGCACACTCTGGATATAGAAAGCCAAGTGCTCCCTACTTTTTGGGATTTTGACAAGAAAGAAAGTATGCTTGATCATAACTATCAGAAGTAAAAGCATTCCCTAACATTTTTTCCTGACTCTAGAGAGCAGAATGCTTGGAAGCTCTTCAGTAGAGGAGGTGGCTACCCTAACCACAGAAACATGAGACAGCTATCAGTACAGCTCCAGCACAGCAAAAGCCCTAGTCACTCTCCAGACATCTTTCCCTGTGTCTATCTCTGACCCATATAACCATCCTTCAGGGTAAACAGAAGCTAGCGGCACCTATTGGTGAACATAGAACCAGATGAGGCCAAATGTTTCACAAGATATTATAATTTACAGCCCTGTCCTTCCTCTGAGGAAAGGGAGGCCCAAAGGAGAAGATAACATGCCTGTTTAAACAATGGAATATTAGTAAATAAAGAAAAACTGAAATCATGAGTGGAACTAGAAAACAAAAATCACCCTGAATGAGGTAACTCAAGACACAGAAACACAACTATGGTATGTAGTCATTAATATGGGGATGTTTGCTGTTAAGTTATTGATAAGAAGATTATAATCATTATAATCAAGGAAGTTAGGTAGAGTGTAAGGATTAGTGGAGAGAGACTGGGAGGAAAAAATACAATAGATAGTTATGGGTGGAGAAAAAGAGACTGGAATAGAAGGAACAAACAGGGAGGGGAAGGCAGGAGGAGGCGGGGAAGAGAGGGAATACATGAAGGGACCATAAAACTAAGAGTCATTTGAAGGTTGTTGTGAAAACTTAATACAGTAGAAGCTTCTTAAAGTATGTACATATATTAAGACTATCTAAATGAACTTGCCAAATAACGGGATAAACAGAGCCTTAACTGGACTTTTTTTGCCACCAAATGAAGTTTCCAGCACTGGAAATGTATTATATCCAACTCAGTTGCTGTCCAAAGGGGTCACATGAGAACCCCCAAACAACCCAGACTGTTGCCAAGACTATAGGTTGTTCTCCACAAACTGATAATAAAGTCCTGTTGCTGAGGATAACACCCACTACACAACTCATTGAACATGAAGAACTTGAAGTGGTAATTACATAAGGCCTTCACCCCTACAGAATAGCATTCATGTTCCTGGAAAGCACTCTGCATGCTACCATAGGAGAAATGTAAACACCAACCTGGCTACAAACTCTTCAGTCCTGCCTACAAGATAAACTGGTATAATAGCGACAAAAAGCTTGTGGGAGTAACTGACCAATATCTGATTTAAGGCCCACTCCATGAGATGGAACCCATACCCCGCATTGCTTGGGTAGCCAAGAATCTGAGAGTAGATAGCCTAGGGACCTGCAATAAAACCAAATACTAGTGTTCTGCTAAAGAAATAAGTCAATAAAATGACTCTTAAGGACATTCTGCTATACTCATAGATGAGTGCCTTGCTCAGCCATCATCAGAGAAACTTCCTTTTGTAGAAGATAAGAACAAATACAGATGCCCATGGTCAGACAATTTGCAGAGTGAAAGACCTTGGTACATTTAGGCTTAAAAGAGATATATCCATCAAATCCCTCCCTTTAGGGCTCAGGGAACTTTGTGTAAGGGGAGTAAGGTGTGTAAGAGCCAGTGGGGTTGGAGAACATGAAGGAATTAAGACACAACAGGGCTGGTGCACATATGAGCTCACAGAGACTGTACATGCTCAGGGTCTGCACAGGCCTTCAGCAAATGGGGTCCTAGAGCTCAAAGAAGTAGACACACACCCTGTCCCTAACCCAGATGCTATTGCCCAGTGATAGCCAGCTTGTAAATGAAAATTTAGCTTTCTCCAAGGGAGTGTCATTGGGAAAACAAACCACTCTTCAGGGCAGGCCCCACGCCAAGCAGTAGACGGCCAACACAAAATAAACTCAATAGCATCTTTGGAGGTTCTTTGTCTCATAAGGTTAATTAAGGACACTTTTTTCTTTTTCAACCTTACAGGCTCTTTGGTGTAGATAGTATGGCTTCCAGTTTTCTGTTTTTATGAAATCCCTGTGTGTGCGAATGGATTTGTCTTTGAATCTACATGCATTCTTGCCTTTCTTTGACTCTTTTTCTTGTCGGGTTGTTTTGTTTGTTTTTGTTCTATTTTATTTTCTTACTATCCTTTAGATGTCTGTTTTCTAGGGAGAGGCAGAAAGAGTGAGGATCCGATAAGAAAGGAGGTTGGGAGGAACTGGGAGGAGTTGGGGGGGGGGGGGAATGAAAACCATCCGTATAATAAATATTTTAAAAAGGAAAAACTTTCCACAATATTAACAAAAAAAGATGACGTGTGTAAAGATTATCTGGTGTTGGGAGGGCACAGAGTCCACATAGCCCAGAACAATGGACTACCTTGGAAAATACAGTCTTAACTTTAACCCTTAAATGATGGTTCACCCGATCAGTTTCTATAGCCTCAAAGGCATGTTGATACTAAGCAGGTTAAATCTACCTCTGGTTACCATTTTGAGGAAAGGATTTCCATTCTGAATGGAGACTTAAAGTAAAAGTAGTACCATTTTACTTCAGGACATCATTAAAAATGTTCTACGGATCCCATATCCAGTGAGGTGGGGAACTGTTCCTTTCTGCTCACGACTATGGTTGGTTCTGACTCAGCCTCACTGAAAGGTATGGTTCAGGGGCTAATGTCAGGCAGATTCCACCCCTGTGCCCTCCATTCAGCATGCTCTCATTCCAGAGCTGGCAGCAGCTTTCATCTCCTAGCAACAACACCATTTTCTCTGCCTGCCATTCATTAGCAGCACACGGCTCCCTTTCAGGCTTGCTCTTTTACTCAGCTTCAATTTGGACACACCCAAACCCTCCCTTACGCTCAAAGGTGTCTGAGGTCTAAGGTCTGGATGCAGAGCTGGAAAATCAATTGGAGTTTTTTTTTTTTAGTTCTTTCTCTCTCTCTCTGTCTCTGACTCTCCCTCCCTCCCACACACACATGCACACCCTTGAAATAATCTTGTCTGTGTAATACTGTACAACACTAACTAATATGAAAAGTCTGTGATGACAATAACTGGTGAAATTAGAGACTAGATACATCTCTTTTGCACCTTTATTATATGACCATATAAAGTATTATTCTCATGCTATTCTGAGCTTAAAGAATATAGTGAATATAAGTGTATATGTAGCCATAAAGGCCACACAGATACATTTATGACCTTACCAGCTAATTATGGCAATAGGTGGAAGCAATGTCCTTTTGATGTGTTTTTAGGAAGAGATGCAGCAGAGAGAAAGTTGTAGTTCTGCTAGGGTCATCGTTTCTATTAGAGTAGTATTGAGATTTGTGGCTTTCTCACATCCCACTGACATACAAAAAACACTGATAGACAACCAGTGAGGCAAACAAGAGAGCCAAATCAAAACGTCATCCAATCTAGCAAGCTTTCAAAGTGTCCAAAACTGTTTCTGCTGGACCTGGGCCAGGTAAATCAATGGCCTTTTCAAATGTTTTTCATATGGCTCAATATTTCATGGAAAATTAAATGATAGCAGGTCTAAACATCCTTCCCCTCTTCCTCTGTGGGCAATTAGACAAAAGTAGAATAAAGAGATAGGAAAAACAGAGTAATTACTAACACGGAGAGACTTTTTACCCTTCAAAGTCCCTGCCTTAAGGGCTTTAGGAACTCAGAGCTCATGTATCTGTTTCATTTGCTTTTAATTTTTGTTTTCCCCTTAATTATCATTAATGGAGCAAATACTGTAATGAGAGCTGTGAAACTGCTCATGTTAGCAGTTTGGATTTAAAACTTGTATTACTATTATACAAGAAATGTTGCCAGTTATCTGGTAGTTTATTTGATTTTAAAAAAATGAGAACCATGGTTGAACTTTTGATTCTTTTCTAATTAAACGTTGGGACAGAGAATATGCACAAGAGTAGTACGCTGTGAGTCTAGAATATTCAGGCTATACTGTATTAAGGATCTGGGGTGTGACAAGAAGCATTTTGGTCTTTATCTCATTGTCCCCAAATGGCTACCCAACATAAAATCTTGCTAGTAAGGAGGGAAGATAATGAGTGATCAAAAACTTCTCTTATCCCCACAGGATGTCATCTTTATAATTATAATATGCAAATCAAAGCTATAGCAACAGCAACAAACACTGAACAAGTGACAAAGAAATGCAAAATATAAATAGTAATGGTCTTCCCATTTTTAGATTTAGGAAATCTAACAGGCATGGTGCTGTTATTTACAAAGTTCACTCTTGAGAGTGAACACAAACATGCTACCAAAAGGATCACACACACACACACACACACACACACACACACACACACACACACACAAATCTAATAATGTTTTAAGTGATTTTACAATTATTTTTGTTGAGCTGCCTTCAGAGCTCTCTTGGGATGCATCCAGATCAAGGCCCGCAGGTTGGGCATGACTCTAGACTAGAACCTCTTAATTAAATTAGAACAGTTGATGTTTCTTTTTTACACAGACAATGACTTACTTTAAAATAAATTCATAGCTTATATTGCCATGCTGACATGAACAACTATGGCCAAACATCCACAGCAGTTATGGTTATCTGATGCCTAGGTCAAAACCACTGGCAGTCTGTTATTCAGCTTGTCCATCTCCACAGCAGAGAAAGCACAAATGTCCCACTCTTTTAATAAAGCTAAAGAAAATTTCAAATTATATCACTCAAATCAGACACCATCAACTATAAAGACTATATGTTTTATTATGAAATTTATTATTGTTGTAAGTACAAAAAGACTTTTACACATGAAAGCCTAAAAATTCATACATAATAATGTACACATTTAAGATTTTCTTGCATTAATTTTCTTTCTTTGATATATTATTAGGATGCAAAAAGTTGACCTTCATATTACTGAGAAAGATGGGCATAAATAATTACTTAGCAAAGCTAGTATACCACTTGGCTTGAGCTAGACACACTTCTAATAATAATGCACTGAATAGCATGAAATTTTTATTTGCCTATAGTATGTACCACATATAACAATTCACCTCTCAATGTCTTAGCAATATAGCCACAGACACACACACACACACACACACATCAAGCTGCATGAACAACACTGAACGATGAAATAGGTTTCTCGTCCCTTTAAGAACCATTCAACTGTAAACATATGACCCTGAACCCATCATGGTTCACATTATCACTGATGCCAAATTAAGCGTTTAAAATGGAAAAGCTGACTACATTCACTTGTATATCTTAAACAAACTTGAAATGGAATATAAACAGAAGGAAAAAATGATTTGGAAAAAAAGGGAAAGGGACCCTCAGTCCTTTTTAAGGGAATGAATCATCCTTAAAGTAAAATACCATCCAGTTTGAACAAGTGACTCTTTCAAGGCAACCCTTCTGGTCCAGCCAAGGACATGATGACAAACTGGCTATCCTCAGCACAGTTTCCATGCCAGCCCAAGACATTTTCTTTCAGTTCCATTATCATTCTTAAAATATTTAATGACAACGTTTTTAACCCGCTTCTGTCTAAGCTACTTTTCTGTTTTAGAACGTAAAATGACTTCTATGAAATGAAGAAGAGCCAGGGTCAGGGATGGGGAAGAGGAAAACTCAGCCACTTACTCTGACACCATCGTAATTCATGGACTACAGAATTCCTAAAGTTTTCAGAGACACTAACTAAAGTCAACCACAGCTTTCAACTGAAGAGGATAAATGTGGTCCAAACGTTGACCTAGTTTGGAGATGAACCTGAACACACATGTTAAATTACCTAATTGTGTGAATGTGCACAATGTAGTCCAGGTTTTCACATCTATAAAACTAGAAACACCCATCTCAGAATTTGTACCAGGAATAAGTAAGTCTTATGAGGATATTAGTCTTAGCAGAATATTTGCATTTGCATAAGGCAAAGGTTAAGAAGGATTAGTCACCACCATTACAATGGCAAAAGAAAGACTTTTTTGGAAATGTTATAGCCATTTATTTTTTTTTAATTTGGAATTTTATAATAATCTCATTTTGGTGAAAGAATATAAGATTCCACTCCGTGTTTAGGTTAATGAAGCCCATCACACAGGGAAGATAAGCATTTCACTTATTTTTTTTTTTTTAATTCATCAACCCCTCCACATACACCACTGGAAGAAGCTGATGAGTTCATCAGTTCTTTCCCTTCTAATGGCATTGATTTTATAAAATTGTGAAAACTCAATTATAAAAATAACTGGCAGTTCTTCTTTTTCAGCAACACTCTAGTCAAAGCACACAAGTGGCCTAAGGAATGCAAAACAGCTTATGCATTTTATTGGAAATGCTAGGAAAAGGGACTGGATGTACCACTCCAGTCCAAAAGCAAGACACCCTGGAGCCCTCAGAATTGCTACAGAGGAGGCGGGACCTCGTACACACCAAAGGAGGAAGACGTGCGCGTCTTTTCTTTTTTGCCTAAGAAAAGAGGCTCACAACCCCATTGCCATGCTCTTGACCAGACATTGCAGCTACACAAATCCCCTCAAGACTTTTCAGCTTCTTCAGTGCAGAGAGGACCACACCATTTTCAAAACTGTCTTAAACAGGGATCTTCTAATTGGGCAAAAAGGAAGGGTTAGAAATTACACATGTCACCAAAAGATCCTCCGGTCTGAAGCTCTGTCCTTGTGGTGTGACCCGCCCCATCTCAGGCATAAAGACAGCTCTAAAAAAAAGCTCTTTCTAAAATTAACCAACTATAATAATTTCCCGGACACCCAGAGACATCTAATCTGTTCTCACACCATTTGAAACCTCTCAAAGATAGTTTGGATGAACTATCTTCAGATAAAAAGCTCCCCTCCCCTTAGTTGCTAAGGTAGCTGAAGAATAGCACTCACATCCCTCCAGCTCTTTCTGGACCCTTAGGTGTGTTCAAAGTAACTTTGACTCCAAATTTATCCTGCCTACAAGATGTGCAGCGATAAAGATAGTGCAGAGACTGAAGAAATGCCCAACCAATGCCTAGCCCAACCTGAGACCCACCTCATGCAAGAGAGCTGACCCCTGACACACTATTAAGATACTCTCTGCTACGTTTGCAGTCGGGAGCCTAGCAGAGCTGTCCTCTGAGAGGTTCCTCCGAGCAGCAGATTGAAACAGATGTTGATAGTCATTGCCAAACGTTGGGTCACACATAGGAAGTTTTGTGGAAAAGTAGGAAAAGAATGGAAGAACCTGGAGGGGACATGAGCTCCACAAGAAGACCAACAGAACCAACTAACCAAGGCCCAGAGTGACTTGCAGAAACTGAAGACACTAACCAAGGAAGATGCATGGACTGCACTTAGGCCTTCTACAGAGATGTAACTACACAGTTGTACCCAATGAACAGCTTTGTCTTCATGTGGGTTTCCTTGTAAAAGGAGCAGGGGTTGTCTCTGACATGAACTCTGTTGCCTGCTCTTTGATCACTTTCTCCTGGTGGGACTGTCTTGCCAGACCACAGGGGAAGAGGATGTGCTTAGTCCTGATATGACTTGATGCTGAGGTGGGTTAGTGGGGAGGAGAGCTTTTCTTTTTCTGAGGAGAACAGGAGGGGAAGTAGGGAAAGGATGGAGGGAGGGGGGACTAAGAAGAAAGGAGGGAGGGGGCTATGATTGGGATGTAAAGTGAACAAATAAATACATTTTAAAAATTCAAAGTAATGATTATTGAAAATGAACAAGCAAACATGAACCACAAACTTGATTAGATTTTTTAAGAGATTAAGAGGTTTTCTTTTCATTATTATAACAATTATCACTTTATGAGTCTGATGTTCTCCATGTACCTTCTTCTGGGAGAAAAAAAAAATCAAACCAAAGGTTTCTCAAAGCAACTGGGATGGGAAAAGGGTAGATCTTGGGTAGGGAGTGTTGTCAGTATATGTCTTCAGTGACTTAGCCAGCCTTAGACTGGGGATTTGAACCTACTCAAGAAATTAGGCTTCCCAATACCCTAATTACATATAGCATACATGCTGTGCACACAACTAGAACTTCCTGAATTATCCCTTAACCCTCGCTTCCTTAATTCTCCAGAATCGCTTCCACACATGTGCTGGGGTGCAGAAGGCAATCAAGCTAATGTCTTAAGAAACCTTTGCATTCTTTTTAAACAGCATACTAAAAGCATTCTTTTGCTTATAGGACTTTTTTAATGCTCTAATTGTTTCCATCTCTTAGTAGACAGCTTTTCATTTTAACTCACATCATTTATTTTTTTTAAAAAAAACTAAATGCATGATTAAAAGGGAGGCTGAATACAAGCTAACATGTAATGGGAAGGAGGTGAGGAGGTTGAGGTGAGTTCTGGAGGGAGATAGGGAGAATGGGAGTGAATATGATAAAAACACATCTTGAAATTCTCATAGACAAAAATATCATATTTTTGTCAACAAAAATATCATATTTTAAAGCTAAAATGCCAGCAACCCTGATAATTAAATAAATCAATAATCAGAGAAAATGAAGTTTAAAATGTTATTCAGGAAAGGCATTTTACATTTAAAAACCATCTTGAGTAAATACAATCAGTTAATAGTGAATATAAAGTAAAATATTTACATATACATATATGGATAAAGTGATACATATATGGATAAAGAACACTCTATAAAGTGTTCTCCCCCCATTTCTTCATTTTTCTTATAATGAAACAAAATGAAACAGTGCAAAATATACAAGCTTTGAGGAGATACAGAGCTTGGCTCCACCATCTTTTAAACTCATGTTTTATCCAGCAGTCTTAATCTGTACATTAGACTTAACATCCCCTAGCAAGAAGCTACGGGTATGAGTCAATGCAAATAAAATTTGAGATACTTTTTCTCAGGTAATTATTTTTTCAACTATTACTGAACATTTTAAAAAAGTAGCAATTAATGATGCTGCATTCAGAAAAACTAAGAATGTGTTAATTTCAGATAGAGAAACAGAACAGAAGATCCACCATGCTCAAAGGTCGTTTGTTGGGGAACCTTACTGGCTTATTCTTGAGTTGCTCTTTGTGAAGCTGTCGTATTAGCAACATGCCATCTATGACTCAGAAAAGAACCTTGACTATTCTCAGGGTCATAGTAAGACCAAGGTAGGCTGGAAGCTGAACACACTGCTTCTTCTGAGGCCCTGTGGTGATTTTCATCCATTATTGGTGTGCGTGAGTGTGCATACGTGGAGGGGCGAGGGAGGTAGGGATATGTGTGCTTGTGTGTGTGTGTGTGTGTGTGTGTGTGTTTGGGATATGTGTGTGTGCATGTGCATGTGTGTGTGTGTGTGTGTGTGTGTGTGTGTGTGTGTGTGTGGTTGGTATGGGGAGGTGTGTGTGCGTGTCTGTGTGTGTGTACTATGTGTGGAAGAAACTTGATGACATTGATTCATTTTTCCTATAACCTTTATGTAGATTCTGGGATTGAACTCAGGTCCCCAAGACTGTGTGACAAGGACCTTTACCCATTGATCCACCTCACTGCCCTGATGTCTTTTATTGAGAATTGTTAGTAGAAGTGTAATGTTAACCAAAAAGGCAGAGCATATCTATGCCTATCCTTGCAGGCATACTTAAAGACATACGTTCTGGAAGTGCTTCAAGCTGCTGAATGTATGTGGTTATGTATAGAAGCTAAATGAATGAAGAATAGACTTCTTGCCAGCAAGAAAAGATTGATTTCCTAATTGCTTGACAAGTAATTACATACAATATCTAACCATCTGCTGCTCTTTAGTCTAAACAATTAAATATGTTCCTTGTAGAGAATTCATTATTTAAAACTGCTTTTTCTGTTTTAAATGACTGCTATATGCTTGTTCTTATAGTATTTTTTTGTTATCCAAGAGTAATTACATTTAGTTTTTTTTGTTTGAAAGACTGGAAGACACAGAAGGGAAAATAATAATATTTATATACAAAACTTATTTATATGTTATCATCATGTTCAATATTTTTATGATTTCCATCTACTTATGAACATAGTTCATAAAATATAATGTTCCTATATTTTGGCGATGTCATCTTTCTTAACTTATTGTGTCTATTTTAAAATCAACATTTTTTATATTACAAATCATTTTACAAAATTAAAAGTTGTTCGATAGTGTAAGCTTTGAGTTACAGAATTTCTGGGGTAATGCTTTTTTTTACTTGTCAGCTAAAGGTGAGATGAGAACATTGCATTAGACACAGAAAGCTTTACTAGAAGGATCTTATTAAAGTTTATTTTTCATTACCAAACCTGGCCTTTGCTAAATTTCCTCCAAATGCATTGTTATTACTATGACACCATTAACTTCTCCATCACGATAGGAGCAAATATTGGTTTTCTTGAAACCTGCTAACTCTAAACTTAATTTGTCTGATCCTGCTCTTCTTTTTTTACATCCCGAATCAATGAATCTTGGGTCTTCTTTATTCTCCAAAGTCAATGTCCTGCTTTTGCACCTCATTCTCTATTTTGAAGAATGATGTCCCAGAACGGCCCCTCCCACATGACTAAAGAAGATGAACAACACAGTGGAACTTATAAAGGAAAAAAACTAGAGCTTCACAAAAGAGCCTGAGTAGCACACCAGGAAGAGTCTGCTTTCCTGGCTGTCTCCCCAGGACCTCTGCTGGCCAGCTCCTCCTTCCACTTCACATCTTGCAGCTGTCCTAGTGTTGCCCAGCCTCTGTGCAGCTGGAAGGAGATCCAGGAGTCCTACCATAGAGCAGTCATCTCAGAGCTCATATGACTGAGAACGCGCAGATGTGCAAGGCTATGCAGTCACGTAATAAGCTTTCCATGTATACAAATAATGCCCCAGAAGGGTTGGACCACAATCTCATAAATTCCAGCCTTTAGAGGTCAGGAGAGGCAATGTAATTGAGGGATCAAAACAAACATAGCACTAGAACAAGAGGACTGCACAAAGACCAGAATAAATCTTATCGCTAATTAGTCATATAAAATCGAGATGTTATTCTGGAACGAAGCATACAAAGACAGGAGACATCTGAAAGAGTTGAAGACTTTTTTCTAGAAGATTTAAAACAGTACAAGTGAAAAAGCCATGGTTTGTTAGGACGTAGTAAATCAAAGGGCTCTCTCCACTGCTCAGCCTCTGGCCCACCTTACCCAGTAAGAAGGGCACTGTGAGGGAAGGTTTGATTTGGTTTGGACAATTAGCTTCAAGCTATGTGAACATATACGGAAACAGTACTAAATATAAATGACATTTATTTTATCTCAAAATTGCTGCAAACTCAAGTTCTGGTTCCAGACCCAGTTAAGATCAACTGGAAAAAAAAAATATCAAAACAGAAAGTCATGCCACCACGTAAAACAAATCTCACCTGCGCATTGTGCAGTATTATAACTTTGCAACAGCAGCAGCAACAACAACAACATACTTTCCAAGTTCTTTCCCCACTCTTTACACATCTGTATCGCCCAACTTGATATTCTTTTCAAGGCAGAGTCTGTGTCATCACTTCCTGGGTTCCTCAATACATGCCAAAAATTTTGGTTTGCTGTAGGACCTAATGTTTGCTTTAAAAGTCTATCAATGATGCTAAATTCAGATACACAAAATTCCGTACTGACTTAACTTATGTTACTTTTTATTCTGAAGTCTGTGGTTGACGGCAGTTGCAGGATGAGTGAAAATAGAAAAAAAAAAAAATCACAGGAAATAAAGAATAAAATTGAAGGCAAAACTTACCTTCTCATAAATTAAAAGCAGAATTGACCACCTATGCTCTTAGGCAACTAATATGAAAGATGCCTTGTTAAAATTCACACATTGTTATATTTTAAAAACAAAAATGAATAAATACAGGGTTTTCAACAATTTCTTAAAAGCAATTGCTTTCTGAGCTCTTAGCATATGAACTATACTGTGGAGATATTCTGATTACTTTTATGGGATAGGTTTTCAATTTGACTTTCATGGTGAGGCTAACAGAGAGCATCCACGCAGTCACATAGAGAACATCTGGATATAATCTTTATTTCAAAAGATGTAGTCACACTTGTTGCTAATTATAAAACTTAAAGCCATTTTTCTTTGAATCACTCCCTCGCTTCCTCACCCGAGGAAAAAGTCGAATAGATAGATGGCTTGCATCTGGATGAGTATGTGTTAGGGGCATGGGTCTCTTTACATTGCAGAGGGAAGTAACTAGACCCCACCATTCCAGACTCTTTCGAGACAAACAATATCAACAATCTCAAATGTTATCTTTTGCAGGAACACAAGGCAAGATTAGGTATTTGGTCTCAAATTCACCTTCCTTTTGCTTTGGCCTGTGTGGATTACAATGAAAAAAAAAAATCAGCAGTTTTAGATAGTATTTTTACACACACTACAGCCATAGAAACAATATTTTACAGTAGTTGGGATGTGGCGAATGTGTAAACCTCTCCCCACAGAGCAAAGGGCATTTGACACCTGTGCCGCCCTGGAACTTTCTCACACTTCACCCTGCTGTGTACTTAACGTATAGGAGAGCCAGAGGGAACAAGAAAGAGACTCAATCCCTTCAGAAGAAACGGCGGCATTCCACACCATCACCTCCTGCTCCGGCTTTGTATTCGATCTCCGAGGGCTTCTGCCAGCTGCATTCACACAAGATGACTGAGGACGGTTCCAGCGGAGAGAATCATGGGTTGAAGTTAATTAAGAATGTCAAAGTCATCTTTTGAAACATGTGCAGCACAGGATGGGCCTGTAGATATTCGAAAGTTCAATGATCAACAACTGTTTAATATCCCCGTTCCTGTGACCTTCTGCTCCTGCCCTCCAAGCAGGAGGGAGGCCTGGGTGGTCTGTCCTGACTACAGAGAGTGGTCACAAATGCTGACCTCATCTCTCACCCTCCACCCCACTCTGTCTGTACTCTGCCAGCATAGGAATGCGGCCATGCAGGCATCCGAGATACGTGCGAAGACACATGTCAGAAGCTGAGAGACAAGTGCTGCTTGTCATGCTGAGGTTTCCTAAGCCCGCTGTGTCAGGACAGTATGGGCAGGACAAGATGGGTGTCCTTTTGTGGGGTCTGCTTAAAAAGACTCCGCTACCACAAAGCTACCACCCTAAAGTAATTTGAGGTTTTGACTCCATATTTAGCTGGTAACGCCGATACCACACCACGTTTCAGTCGCCGGGTGAAGAAGTGATGAATGGAGCCTTTGTGAGGAAAGCTCCCAGGCTGGGTAAAGACTCAGCGGCAGCTGAAGCAAAGAACTTGCGGTCTGGTGTCTGTGTTGTAAGTGGAAAGAATCTCCTCAATGAGTCCTCTCTGTAGGTGGGCTTATCTGGGACTGTCAGGCTTCAGAAACGCTCCTGCCATAGAGTCCCCACAGCATCTTTACATGTCTCATTGAGCATCACTCAAACACATCTCCTACCTCACCAAAGAGAACCACATTCTCAGAGCGATCAGAAACTTCTTTTAAATACCACAGTGTGTTGCTTTTCTTTCTTCTACCTTCCGTGGTCACCCACACCAGAGACAGCAGATAAATGTTGAGTAAAACATTGAAGTAAAAAATAATAATTGGTGTGGAGAGGTGAACGGACAAGTATTTTGAAGACATAACTTGACTGGGTCACACTGTGCCTATTTCGGATGCTAAAAATCTGTAGCGCTTAGAGAATGGCCTGCACAGAGGACTCACACACACAGCGAGTCTTCAGACACACACCTTTACCAGCAGGACACCAGCCTGACCCTGCGGTCTCGGACACAGCTCTCATTTGAAGGTAGAAAATGATATGTGTTCCTCAGCATTCTCCTTGACTTTCCCAGAGTTCCCCACACACCAGCCTTTCTTGGGAGCATACCTAACTTTACCATGTGTGTCTGTTACTCCCTCCTCAAAAGACCAAGGTAAGCCTGTGCTCTTTCTACACTGCTGTAAGAGGAGGCCTGCATTACTTAAAGTGATATTCGTATTTAAATATCAAACATTCACTTTTATTATGTGAATAAAATGAGCTGTCAGCATGAACAAATGAAAACTCAGGTAATCCCATGGTGTGTATGCTTATGTGTGTTTGTATTTATTGATCATGTTGGTAACAAAACCCAAGTCTTTGCATAATTTAAAGAGACAAGTTTCCCACTAAATTATGTTTGCCAAGATGCACCACTGAGGTCAAACTCACTGACTGCTTTTTCACCTAAGGTAAAGCATGCAGAGTGGTAGAGATAGCATTAAAGGTCCTTCCTGTTTGCCACAACAGATTGCCAGTTCAAGGTATGTTCTTGTGTTTTTGCATCACTTTGACATAGATGCACAGAGGATGGGATGCTAAAGAAAACCCCATCGAAAGAAGAGCCTGATGTTTTAGAGCAGGAATAGGTAAGTTCTATTAATAGGATGGGAGACGTGGGACTATGTTTGAGACTACACATGTTAATGTAAGTCTCAGCCCCACTCTCTATGGAAAAGCTAATATTTCTGCTTAGCCAATACGGAAGACCACATTCTATAACTGGTAAGTGAAGTTTCCCCACTGCCATGTATCCATCACCAGCTGTCAACTTCCACCCTATACAAATCCCTTCCAGAAGAGTGTCAGTTGGCAAACAGCTTGTGTTTAAGGCAAGACACAAAATCTAGAAACCATTCATATTCAGAGATGCAACTTTCTTGGATGAGTACATTTAAAAATAAGAATAGGTGCTAGGATGACGTCACATCTCCCCAGAAGCCACCTGCTACTATTGCTATCTACCATTAGTGAACTCCAACCAGACTTAGGAGTATCCTCCCAGGAAGCCAGGACCTGAACTCTTTTTAGCATTTCTGGTGTGTGCCCTATTATTCTGAAAGTGCATTCATTCGAATCAATAATATATTCTGTTTTATGAAAGGCAATTAGGCACAAATAATTAGACTTTTATAGAGGGCAGAGATGAAGAGACAAGCGAAAGTAACATTCTTTGTCCCTCTCTGTACCCTTCCCCTGTGGTTCTTCTTCCTGCTCCTGGAATTACAATATGCCAGTTACCCAGATTTGCATCCCAAGCCTTCGCTTTTTCCCTCCTATGCATACCAAAACACAAAAACCATTCACATTACCTGTTTAGTGTCTCAAATAGGTGCCTTCTCCTTCTTTCCTAATACCTTAGCTTACATTTATAATCCACTCAATGCTTACCTAAACAGGTAGAGATAAGGGTGTGAGGCCAATGAATAATTAAATGATTCTGAACATGACTTTGAGAAAATGGATTAAGCAACATAAGCACAAACTTGTCAATGGTTCTGATCCCACAGCTGTGATCAGAAGGTCATTATAACTACCAGACATCACAGGCAGACTGTGTGTCATTTACCAGCGGTGTTCAATACACAGAGTTGAGTGCCATAAAGCCTGACAAAGCACATCAGGAGGAGTGGCAGTTGGTCTTGATAGATGTGTACATGGCCATCTGTCTCTGCACAACTACTGGCATACAGCAGGCCCAGACTGAAAGATGAAAATAGAAGGGAAGGACACTGGGAAGGTCTGGGGTGCTGGAAAGCTTATAAGGGCAAAATATGATGAAGAAACTATCAGCCAGGCGTGGTGGTACAAGCCTACAGGAGGAGGCAGAAGCAGGCAGCAATCTGTGAGTTCAAAGCCAGCCTGGTCTACAAAGCAATTCTAGAGAGGCTATATAGAGAAACCCTATCTTGGGGGGTGGAAGGGTGGAGAGGTGGAGGGGGTGGAGGGGAAGATGAAGAAAGATTACTGAGGAGATAGCCTCATAGCTGTTGGTGTTGATTTCCGAGGTAGGTAGTTATAATAGCAAGGACAGTAATGAAACAGAAACCTGAAGCTGAGGGTCCTTCTCATCAAGAAGGATGAGAATGTGACAGTTGTGGGAACGAAAACAATAATCATTGCCATTCAAAGATCTGACTTAGGGTCATCACAAGAAGGGATACACAGGAAATAAAATTTTAAATGTGAGACCTTTCAAGAGTTATAAAACTCCCTATGTTGATCCTTAATAAAAATCCTTGGAAGTGGAAAAGTAATTCTTGCAAGCTTATAAAGTTTACTGAAAGATTCCAATAAGGTCATTTATATCTCCTTTTGCAAAATTAAGAGAATCATTTCACACTGTCACCTCTGCTTCCCAGAAGAAAAAATGCTGCATGTCATAAAATAAAAGAATTTTGACTAATTCTAGTGATTTCACAAATTTGGATAGAGACCAGCGTCTAGCAGCATTGGGTTTCACATAGCCAGAACTCAGGAAGAACTACTCAAGAAAATTAGCTTTGGCTTGACTGATGGGATCTGTGTAGTTTCACCTATTGAAAAGACGTTATCCCATGCCCCAATACCAGTGCTAGCCCATATCCAAATCCTGGGCGACATCTTTCCATCTACAGCTATTTCCTCTCTGAACCACAAAGGGGAAATCCCAAGATAAGCTACACTTCCTGGTTAGGTTCATTTCTTAGCACTGTAACTAGCCTTGGGATTCTTCTGGAAGGCATTACTTTAGGAAGTTGTTTTCCATTTGCTTGTATATCTGATGTCCTTCAACTCTATCATCCTTGTTGCTGGTAGCAACAAGAACCATTCTAGACAGATTTGTCTTGGTTTGTGAAGCAGCAGGCTAAATTTAGCAACCAAGTTAAACAGCTCACTGATTCACATTTTCCCTGAGATTTCCAAAGAACGCAGGCATAGTTCCATAAGCCACTGAGACAGTGGTGGCCTTAGAAAGGCTGACTCAAGGTCATAACTGTTTGGTTGTGTCTGAGTACAATATACAAACAACAATGGGTACTGGGCGCCTCTGTATTTCTGTACAACTCCAAATGAAAATTGACAAATCTGGAATGATACGAAGGGGCATGCAGACTTCTGTGAAACCTGGAAAGCCCTGAACACAGTCATATAAAGATATACCCCCATGATGCAGCTACCAGGGAAGAAGACAGGCTTCCACACCTTTCTCCTCCCACCAAAGAAAATCAAGAGTCACAAAGATGCAAAATGAGTGGCACAGAGTCATGAGGCTAGAAAGGGTATGACCATGAGGACCATCCAGGCCTCCTTACCTATAGCCAGTGATTGCACTGTTACATAAAGGACATTCCACAGCCACAATAATCACTATCATAAGCTGAAAACTTGCTAAAGCAAATGAACATTTTTTTTTCCCAAAGGAAGTATTGTTAGTTTTTAGCAGAAAATGTCACCCCGTGCTTCTTACTCATGGCTTACTTGACATAAGCCCTATATTCGCATTAGGTCAGCTAACGTTAACCCTCTGAGAAACAAGGAAACTAAGGCTCGATGTTATGCCCATTTTGTAGATAAAACCGAGTATTAGGAACGTTAAGTACCCTTTCCAACATCAAAATGCTGTACAAAAGGGCTTGAATTTGACTCATATCTCATGGCAAGGTGTCTCACTCTAAACATCATCAGGAGTAACTCCTTCAAATATTAAGCAATAAATATAATATACATCATCATTGCAAAAAAATAATACAATGCCCAATATTTTGCTCATAATTCCTAGTGTAAATGAGTAACAGATCTAATCCAAAAGGTTGAGGGCAGAGATGCAAATTCAAATTTTCCCACATCCCATATCGACTAAGGTTAAAGACACAGCAAAACCCATGAGGCTATGCCAAGTTAAGCAGAAACCAAAACTGATAACATGTTCTAATTCTGATTCGTTATAGCTAAAGAGCCAGTCCGCACAATATAAATATAAAAGACAACTGTACTAACATGTCACATGACATCCACTGCCTCCAGTGTCCCATTTCAGATTCTGAAACTCAGACAGGGGAATGAAATCCAGCATCGACATCAGTGTTTATACAGAACATTGCAAGGACGTTTACAAACAAAACACAAACATATACTACAACAGCCACCCAAAGAGACTTAGGTTCATATAGCTGCGTTATCTGCTAACTTCGATGGCCAGGTGAGGATAACATCCAGGCTCCAATGTTATGTGCTTCAGATGGAAAGGCTTTTAGGTGAGTCCAAATTTAGTTGTGCCCTTGTGCTGAGTTCTGGTTGGAAACAATATTCTCATTCCTAGCTCCTCCTGTGACTGCCCTAGATGAGTGAGCACAGATGTCTTAAAAGGTCAAAGGGTCTCCAAGCACTCAAGAGTGGAATGCATGGATTCTAATCCCTCCCTCCCTCAGACAGGACATTTTTGAGCTCTAATCCATATACCAGAGCATCTGTTTGTGGAGTGTAATGCAGTGTATCTATCGCATATTCAGAGATTTGTGCAACCTCTCTGCAATATAATTTCATAACCCTTCCACCGAAGAAACTCTTCCTCTGTGAGCAGTTACATTCAAGCTCTCAACACTATCCAAGGCTCAGAGAAATGTTTTTTGCTCTGTCTTTCATTGCTCATTCTAGTGTTCCATATCTACAGTCCTACAGTGACACAGTGCATGGTCTTTGGCAGAAAGTAGAGTGGGAATACCACATAGAAGAGACAAACAGGCAGAAGCAGCATTCTGAGGGTCCTGGAATAGCAGTATCGCTGACTTGGTAGCCTTGTATCTACAAAGTACTTCAAATCTGAACAGATGGCGATTGTAGCATTTTGGCAAGCATGTGGGTTTTGAGTCTGCAATCCTCTACTGAGTCACAGCCCTGCTGCACTCGGGGTCTGACTCACTGAATCTCAGCCTCCTCCGGGAGCTCTCATGATGAACTGAAGACATCTATGTTAACATAGTTCACAAACTTCACAGCATGATGCGAACACAAAGAGCTGTTGTCTCATTACCCAGTCTAACCCTCACTATTCACAGGGAGAGAGCGAATGAGGATCTGTGCACTGGGTCACCTAGTTCTCATCCTGACCCACTGACTGTGTGGTTTAGACAGGGAGAGCTCTGCGCCTCCCAATGCTGACTCCTTTTATACACCTAACAATCAGAAATGATGGTGCTGGGTTCAGTAAAGAAGCTGCAGATGGATGGGCTACACACACACACAGTCACACATTGTCACACACGCTCTCACAAGCACACACACAACTAGAGCACACACAACATTTGTTATACTTTGAAGAGTAATGAAACCCTTCCCATAAGATGGGCTGATTGAGACCTCCTAGTATGGGTGTGCAAGCCTCCTCAGTCTGTCTCAAGCCTCGTTTGACTATCTAATTCTTACTGCTAAGCATCCCACACATTGCTAGATAATCCTGGGGGCGGGGGGGAGTTAACCCAGGAATTCTTAAGAGAAGCTGCAAATATTCTACCCACTGATCTTCTCACACAGCCCCCTACTCCCAAGTGCTGTTTCTACTTCTTCCCCAAGGATAGAAGTGTTTTTGAGTCTAGAATGTATTCAAGGAGGTCAGAGGCTTTAGGCATTTCAAGGGCAAATAGAAACTACATATGTTCTTTTCTACGTGTTACCCATATCTGATTTATGTAAAGTAACAAGTATTGGAGGAAATTATTCAGCATACATTAAACTTATTAGTCAGCATGATAAAGGAAAAATGAGAAATTTGAAAAATGAAAAGAAAACATTTCATGAACTCTTCCAAATTACCAACTAGCACAAACTTCTCAGTGATACAAAGTCGCACATGAGTGATATACCATTACCTGTCACGTGGAACACTGGAGGACATGGAGCATGTCAAATACATTTTCTTCAATCATCACTGGAAACTTGTGTAACAAATGAATAGTGCTCATTTTACAAAAAAGGGAAACTCAGCTTCAAGAGCATTGATGTCTTAGAAGGGCCTGTGAATCAGCCTTACTGTGTGACAGTCAAACTATGCATAACTCTAAGGCTGAATAATTAAACCGATGCTCACAGTACAGTCTAAAATTAAAGGTGACCTTTGACAATGACAATTGTCCCAATTCTCTTTTGTTCATTGAAGACGGATTTCAGGCTACTAGGGAAATAATAACAACAACACCCTTGACAGTCATTATTTACTGAGTTCTTGCCTGAAGCCCATGTTATTCTGGGTACACCATATTCTCTAATGAGATCCTCACAGTTCCACTGTATCTTGCCCTCTTCCCCAGATTTGGAAACAGAAGCCAGGAGGCCTTGCATAACTTCCTCAAGGTCCTGAGATATGGTCTCCTATTGCCCTGTCAATGGTCTTCAAAAACGTGGTCACTCGTGGCTTAATGTATGAACCACCAACAATTTCAGATGTAAAGAAATACTCAATAGAGGTATATTTTCTAAATTTGAAATGCATGCTTTAGTATGATCTTCAAATCAGCCTCAATAAGCTCTTAATAATTATGACATTCTAAAACTCACACAATAGTCAGTATCTTCTAAGTGTTCCTAGTTAACCACCAATTAACTGTCAAGAGCACTTATTGGTGGTAGTTCTACATATTTGCCTGTTAATGTTTTATTAAATTTGCAACTTATTCATTCATTCATTCATTCATTCATTCATTCATTCATTGTGTTTTCAAGATAAGCTTTCTCTGCGTAGCCTTGGCTCTCCTGGAATGCAGTCTGTATTCCAGGCTGGCCTCAAACTCACAGAGATCTTCCTGCCTCTGACTCAAGTGTTAGGATTAAAGCCATGTGCAACTACTACACAGCACTGGTCTATATTGCTGTAAAAAGACATAGTGAATCTTAGAAGTCTGTCAATAGAGATAAAAGTAATAATAAATACTAGAACCAAAAATTAGGCCACTGGCTAAAGCACGGTGGGGAAGAGTATTGTAGAAAAAAAAAGTTACATTAATTACTGTTGCTTGTGGGCCTCTGCTTGATAAGGTTGAAATCAGTCATCTCCGGAAAGCCAATTTATTTGCGCTCTATGATGATAGACTCCTTTTTCTCAGCGGTGGTTCTATCCCTCCCTTATCTGGGTAATTCCAGATCTCATTAGGAGGTCACAGACAGATTATAGGCCAGACCCTTCCCTGATAAGAAAACTGTTCTAGGAATTCCTAGAAATGTCACACCCTGCTAAGAATCTTAGTCCAGCAGTGGCCTTCAATGGTACTTGGAGATCCCATGTGCCCCCACCCCCATAAGATAATTAAGGCCTGTATTTTCCTTCTTGTGATAGGACCATTAAGTATCCCTTACCCCCTGACCCTCAGCAAATAAAAAACATTCACCCTAGAACTCCCTCCCTCTGCCCAGGGTTTGTATTACTGTTGATTTCACATGAATAAAGATTGTGCTTTCTCACTTCAAGGTTGTCTGAGATTCATCATTTATCCTCCACTGGGTCTCACCAGGCCTGTGTCTTGGCTGCAAGCCAACCAGGCATGGGGCCTTGGCCCGCACCACATCAGAGCTTCCATTGCCGCCGCTGATGATCTCATGCTAAAAGAACCAAACTGTACCACTCTGTAGAAAACCTTTTTCACACCCTGGCTTAGCGCACTCAGGCCTCACCCTGAGGTGCTCTAGATGCCCCCGAGAGAAACGGGATCCCATTCTCTGAATGGAAGCAGAGTACC
Source organism: Psammomys obesus (assembly GCF_907164565.1). NCBI lineage: Eukaryota > Metazoa > Chordata > Mammalia > Rodentia > Muridae > Psammomys > Psammomys obesus. Next base: position 6,113,704 of record NW_026596064.1, read on the forward strand.
AAGACCCCAGCCAGAATCCAGGTCCTCACTGAACAGAGAATGACAGTTGCTTACTTAGATGCTTATAAAAAGCATCACAAAGGTAGTGTGTACTGTGATTAGAAAGTAAAAAGAATGAACGTGTGAAGGGGTTCCACTTGTAAATGCTACTGGAGAAAATAGAAAACAGAATATGCAGTATGGAAACACCACGATCATCTTCTGCTTAGAGTGGACTGTACTGCTCCACAGCTGGGCAACCACTGTACAGAAACATAGACGAAAGTGTGAAATCTTTTTAATTTTTATTATCTAAACATAACACTCTTATGCCGTGGAGGCAGGACACAAGGATTTGTTAGGATCAAACTGATGAGCATAGTTCTCTTACCTGCAATAAATTGTTTGTCAGAGGTAATATTATGCCAATTAATAAAATAGCCTGAGTTTGGTAGAAAATTCCAAGATTATACACTCCAATTAGCCTGTTTTGCAAATGAAGACACGTTCATTCTTTTTACTTTCTAATCACAGTACACACTACCTTTGTGATGCTTTTTATAAGCATCTAAGTATCTAAGTATCTAGAATTTTGTTTCATATGCCTTCTCTTACAGACTTCCCCACTCTCTCCTCCTGCCATTGACTGCCTCTCTGTCTCATGCTGGTATCCAGCATCTGCCCTTTACCAACTGGAACTCTGGGAAGAGTTTTAGAATATTAAAAAAAATTTCGAAATATGCTGTTTCAATATTTTTTTATAAAATTTTGTATATTGGTGTTTCAAACTATCCTTTAACAAGTTATAATACAAGAGTATTTAATATCATTTGAGTATTCTCATACACAGTATCCATCCAGACACTCTTGTGCAATACACATGTTAAACTGATCAGAATTGGTATTGGTAAAAAGATTTGGAGCCTTAACCATGTTCCATCATATCTCAAAGTTTATAGATGACTTCTATGGAACAAAGGAAGCAAAGCTGAAAAGGAATGGTTTCCTTGGTCTGTTCTGAAGAGGGTTATACCCACTTTCATTTCTACATAAGTATGTTCTGGTGAGTTGCAGGAAATACTGAAATTAAAGCTTCCAGGCTTCTCCATAATGACTAAAACTACTTCAGACATTATCAGAGATTAAGCCAGAGTAAAAGCTGATCACACAGGCAGATGCTGTTACTACTCTGAGGAGGCCGGGCCCTGTGAATGCTTTAAGATCTTGACACTTTTTTCCGGGAGCCAAAGCTATCTACGGAAGCCAAAGCCAAAGCTATCCAGTGAAGACAAAGGTATCTACGGAAACCAAAGTCAATTAGTGAGCCAAGGCTATCTACAGAAGCCAAAGTCAAAGCTATCTAGTGGAGACAAAGGTAGTTACTGAAGCCAAAGCCAAGTAGAGATCAAAGATCATTTAGTGGAGACCTAAAACTATTTAGTGAAAGAGTTACCTAGACCCTAAATCATGGGTGATAGATTGTGAGGACATCCTTTGTTAGAGCATTCGTAAGATATCTTTAGAAACCATCCTTATGGTATCTTGCAGGTACAATAGTTAACCCATGAAAGCACTCTTTCTATTTCCTGCAGCAGTAGATTAACCTTCCCCCTTTCCTGCCTTCTCCCTATATAAGTTGGGTAAAAATTTCTAATAAACGGAAGCCTTGATCAAATGAAAAGACTTGGCTTTCATTCCTGTGTCTCTTGTCCCCTCCCTCCATTCCTTCCACTCTCCACCTTAGGAACCCTGTTGAAGCCCTGCAGGTCGGGGCAACTGTTATCCAATTTCTTTTATTGAGGTTTGCAGATTACCTACAGAGAGTGTGTTGGTTACTCTTGGTCTAAGGTTATACTAACCAGACTTGGAAAACAAAGTATAAAACTATAAGCCTTTCGAACGTGAAAGTCTTTAATGACTCTATACCTGAGTAAAGAGCAAATTTTGGAACCACCAATGTAGTCCTATTGGGGCTACATTAGAAAACTTTTTCTACTTTGACATCACTCTAATGCTCGAACCTAAGTATGACCTCCCCGTTAGCATCTGACTGGAACATGTCTGAAGTTCTTCTGGGGCATTCTGTCATATCTTAGAACAGCTGCTCGTGCTGATGGGGGGCCTTCCTATTAAACAGAGCCTTGTTCTCTGAATCCTGTTGCACCGTCCTCAATGTCAGTAAGACCAGAGGGAATTGGCTCAGATGGTGATCTGGGGGTGATGGGTTGTCCCTCCTCTGTTAGCTCACTCACCTGTTTCAATAGTTTCTCACATGCCATTGTTCTCAGTTATCTCTCTAGCTTTGTGTCTCGTGAAAATGTCCTACTTTGTCTATCACAAGTTAAACAAGCCACACAATTAAACATTAGTGCGTCTTTTCAGATGCTGCTTGATAGGATTCACCATCTAAAGGTGAGGACCGAGTGACAGGTACAGTAGGAACTCTTTTTTTTTCCTCCCTTGTATGTATATTTCATGTACTATTAACTCATCAGCTTTTTCCCATAGGTATGCTTTTGGTTCCACAACCATGGACCACCTGGCTCAAAGCTGATCTTACCAAAAGGAGGAGTTTAATGGTTAGAGAGGAACCCTAGTGACAGAACTGGGGATATAGCCTGTTGCTTGATTCCTAGACATTTTTATATGAGTTACTCTTCCATTACCTGGCTCTTATACAAGAGGCAGCTTCATTACTGACATTTGTGATATTTGTTCATTCTCAAGATAAGCGTATTCCCATGGATGCATTAGACCAGCATGAGGAAGAGACTGATGGGGTTTAAAATTCCCAAGATATGCTGGTCCATGGAAGAGATTTTTATCTCTTGATGTGAGACCAAAAAAATAAAATAAAATAAATTTTAAAAAAGGCTTTGAATGTGTTTGAGCAAAATCTTTGCTTCACTAAGGTAATAAACAGAAGCCACAATCTGAAGGAAATTGTGAGTCAGATGGTGGGAATCAGCCACAGGGAAGACAGGAAAAGATTTAACTTGGAAAACTGCCCCAGATGCCTCCCACTACGAAGAGTGTTCTGGTGTGGAAATGAAGAGGATGAGAAGAATGGGGTAGTCAGCTTGGACACGGCTCCATATCCGCGTGTGTGTCCCCAGGCCTCTCTACCTGCTGCCTGAGCGACCACCTTCTCAGACCATAGCTGCCTAAGCAATTATTAAACTGTGAGGATGCTCTTTGTCTCCTCACACGTCTACCCTCTACCTCGAAGTTATGACATAAAAAGGCAGTTATTTTCATAGTAACACTTCACAGGAATCCCTTATGCTCTGTAATATTAGCCCCATTTTCCAGGTAGGAAATTCAAGTCCCTATAATCGGACTTTTTCCGGTGTCAACTTACAAAGGCAAGACTTCATTTTTTTTTTAACTAGACATGGCCTGACATCAAAACTCACTCCATAAGAAGAGTGCAAGAGCCCAGAGTTTGTGACCAGACATACTTGGATTGATAGTTCAGATTCCAGCTCAGCTCAGTACTAGCAGTGCCATCCCAGGTGTGTTGTTTCATCTTTCACCCTCACCATCTCTACTGCATAGTGAAGATTCACTAGAAGCTTGTGGTAAGAAAATCTATGTAAATAATACAGCACAGCTGGGGCACAGCAATAGTTAGTAACTAATGTGTATTGTTACTAATAAGTTATATTTGTAAAAGTACTCTGGCTCAAAGCTAAGGCTAGCTGTTTGTTTTCAATGACTTTTCATGACTGTTTTGGCATGTTAGCCTTCTTTATAAAACTGTTTTGCAAACAAAGTATATCAGGAAGATTAGCTGGCGTGGTTTTCGGGGCTCAGTTTGCCTATGTGTTTACGGTCGTCTAATTCACACACACAAAAGATTCTTTTACCAGTTTGACTATATATATATACAGATGTATATGTAAATATAATGTAATTTCATAAATATATTTGCATATAATTTGCATTTTATAGTACAAGAATAATCTCATGATTACTCTGGTAATTACTCTGGTAAAGTGTGGGAATCCTTTGAGGCCGGTTTCACATGCACACAGCAATGAGAGTTTCTCTCTGGTCACTGTCTGTTTCAGAGCATTACAGTGGACATCATGTAGTGCCCTTTAATTCCTTCCTTTTTCCCTTCATTATATGTATCATTCATAAATAAGTGTCTTAAACACTTTATCATTTCATCCGTTCATCTACTCTGTGAGCCAGCAATTATTTTTCTTCATAAAGATACAAACTAAGACTCAAAAGGATAAAGGAAAAAAAAAAGCCATAAAAAGGAAAATAACTATATTCCAAGGTACCTTGAAATGGTAAATGACATCTCCTTTAACAGATTTAAGAGTGATCACTAAAACTGTAATCCAGTTGGTCTTGTAATCCAATTGGTCTTAGCTTTGAGGTAATATGTTCTAGAATTACAAATTAAATTCTATCTTTTTTACTCTTTTACTCTTTCTTTCTTTCTTTCTTTCTTTCTTTCTTTCTTTCTTTCTTTCTTTCTTTCTCTCTCTCTCTCTCTCTTTCTTTCTTTCTTTCTTCATTTATTACAGTTTACTCACTTTGTATCCCTGCTGAAACTCCCTCCCTCATCTCCTTCCAGTCCCACCCACTCTCCCTTTCCCCCCATGCCCTTTCCCTAGTCCCCTAGTAGGGAAGGACCTCCTCTAGTTCTATCTAACCCTAGCCTATCAGGTCTTGAAATGTTTAAGTTAGCCTGGGTGACTCCATTTTGAAATGACGAGGAGGTGAACTCAGGTACCAGGAAATATCACAGAATATGCACTTGACAGAAAATGAAGTTAACTCTCCTAGCAACAGCCTCCAGGAAATATCACAGAATAAATACTTCATAGAAAATAGGGACAATCTCCCTGGCAATACTCAATGAGAATCAGTTGGGAAAATTCTCCCCAACATTCCAGATGTAGTTTAGAAGAATGGCAATTGTGATTATGTAAAAGGTCACCTAGCCCTCATGGCTTTTACCCAATCCAGTAACATCAAGGCATGAACCCCCCCACACACACCGCCCACTGCTTGCTGTCATGGAAACCCCCTGCTTGCAGTCTTTACCTTTAAAAACTCTGCTCACTCAGGGTTCAAGGTCCCGCTTCTCTACTGCTGCATCAGTGAGACTTGGGCCCCGAGTTCAATTGCTCTTGTAATAAAGCTCTCTTGCTCCTGGTGGTCTCTGAGGGTCCTGTGATCCTGGCATTACAGTCTCATTAGAACTGGCTGTATCAGCTTCCTCTGTAGCCTGGCAAGGCTGTATCCCCCAGATGGGAGGTGATTAAAGAGCCAGCCAAGGAGTTCATGTCAGAGACAGCCCCTCTACTCCTTACTGGGTAACCCACCTGGAAACTGAGCAGTCTATGGGCTTCCTCTGAACAGGGGATCTAGGTCCTCTCCATGCAAGGTCCTTGGTTGGAGTTTTGGTCTCTGCAGCTCCCCCTGGGCCCAGGTTTTTTGGCTCTGTTGTTCTCCTTGTGGAGTTCCTGTCCCCTCCAGGTCTTTCTATCTCCCTCTTCTTCCATAAGGATTCCAGCACTCTGCCCAAAGTTTGGCTATGAGTCTCAGTATCTCCTTCGATACCCTGGTGGGGTAGAGTCTTTCAGAGGTCCTCTGTGGAAGGCTCCTGTCCTGTTCCTTGTCTTCTACTTCCCATGTCTATCCTATTTGCCCTTCTGAATGAGGATTAAGCATCTTCCTTAGGGTCTTCCTTGTTGTTTAGCTTTTTTAAGACTAGATTTTAGTTGGAATACTACTCAGCAATTAATAACAAGGAAATCATGAAATTTGCAGGCAAATTATGGGAACTAGAAAAGATCATCCTGAGAGAGAAGCAGAAAGACACATATGATATATACTCACTTAAAAGTGGATATTAGCCATATAATATAAGATAAACATACTAACATCTGAAGTCTTAAAGAAGCTAAATTAAATTCTCTTTAAAGAAAGCATTTATTACAAGACTTTTATTGAAAATAGATTTTTTTTTCATACAATATATTCTGGTTATAGTTCCCCTTCCTCCCACTCTTTCCAGGTCCTCTCCACATCCCCATGAGAGAGGTACACATTCTTTAATAAAAATGACCCATCAAATTTAGTTTTTGAACTACTTATATTCTTACTTTATCTCATTTTGTTTTGCTTTGTTTGTGGAGACAGGATTTGGCCTGGAACTCACCACCTGCCATAATCTCACAAGCTCAGGAGTCCCAAGTTCAACACACTGTGCCCAGCCAGCGCTACTGGTTTATTAACCAAATTCTCCACACATTCTTTTCTCTCTGCTTCTAACAGAGTCTCATTCCTTCTTCTCTCTCAAAATGTTTAAATTGATAGTATTTTTAACTTACTGGTATGCTATCTTGTTTTTGTTGTTTGGTTTGGTTTGGTTTCTGGTGAGTGTTTTCCCAGGCTAACGCCGCTGTTTTCTTATATACTATCTACTCAGACAATGCATACGCATGCAGGACTAACTGCCTCTCCTTAACCTTCCGCAGGCTGTGACCCTCTTGAAGACAGATAAAATACCTTATTTTTCTTCCTAACTCCAGGACCTAAAAAGAAAAGGTACATCTAAAAGTGCTCAATAATTTTCTTAAATTTTTGGTTGGACAAGAAGGGTATTTTAGTGTAAGTTAAAAGCTAACTTTGGAGGGGTGTTGAGTCTCCCTGGGCTGTTTCCTTTGCTGTCTGGAGGCAGGTTACACCATCTCATAAATATGCTGAGCAAATGGACTCCCCCTCAAGAGGGCTCTTCTCTTCAGAGGAAACTGGTTTTGCAACTCTGGGCTCACCAATTCGGAGCTGTCTCGAAAGAACAGAGGTGGTGGTGAGACAGGACTGAAGGAAGACCTCTGTACCTGCTGCTGAGACACCGGTTTACCTCAGAGCCAGACAGACTGGAACGCGCCACACCCACATTCTGTTTAGAGCAGCTGCCTCTCGTCCCACACACCTGGCTTGGCTTGTTTCTTAATATACACATCTTAATTTCTTTCATTTCATTTTTCTTATCTCTCTAACCTCTCTGTCTGTCTCCCTCCCTACTCTCCAGCCTCTGATTTTCCACACTTCAAAACTTGTGTAAGCTTACTTCTCTTGCTTAGTTTGCTCAAGCTAGTTACGAAGACAGTAAGTCAAAATCCAAGAAACTCAAGAGTCACGGTAGCATACTGTTTGGGTAACTTTCAAGATGAAGGAGATGTGTATGTGTGTGTGTGTGTGTGTGTGTGTGTGTACACATACATGCATACATTCTGAAGTTGAGAGTTCACAACTAAAAGATCCATTTACATCCCTAAAACAACATGTGGGAATCACACTGGAATGTAAAGCAGAAAAAATACAAATGCTCCAGTCTGAAAACTAGGGCAAAAAGGCAGGACCCTTAGTGGCAGGTCAACCCAGTGGTCTTCACCTAAGAGAGAAGGTCTGGTTCCAGTGAATTTCCTCTCAGCATGATGCCAAGGTGTAGGCAAAGTGTTTCATAAATATTCATCTGTGGACACTGTCAGAACTTGAGGTCTTCTAACTGGTATGTACAGTCATGCTAAATATGGCTGCTTACTTCAGCAGTTCTCAGTTTGAGGTGACTGGGACTCCTGAAGAATACTTTGCAATGTATAGGGACAGTCTGAGCTTATCATACTCTTTGGAAAAGGGATGAGGTGTGTGCTGCTCACAACTACTAAGTACTTAAGTGCCAGAGATGATGTTCATGACCATAAGATGACAAGGAAAGCCCCCCTCACTATGAAGAATTACCCTTTTCTAAACACTTAAGCCCACGATGAGAAACTCTGTCTTATAAACCCACTGACCTGAAATTTGTCCTTGGCCCCGCTGTTTAATTAGTCCCCTTGCTAATCCTCTAGAAGCCATGAATGACTGTAAAAGTCTTTGTCCCTGATGCCATCTGCAAATGGCATCTGTTAGAATCTGAGAATAATCCAAGACTCAATCCTAAAAATAGTAAGAGGAATGCCTTCCTTCAATGGAGAAATAATTTGTGTGGTCTACTGGATTAATCTTTTGATAGTATAATTTGAGATGACTTTTTAGAAACAGACAAATCTGGTGGTGGAGGAATTCTCTGTGCCTGGATTTTTAACAGTGTGTTGATATTAACATGCATGACTATTGATCTTGGCAGAGTTAAAGCTAAATATTTAGCATTGAAGCAAGATTGGTTCAATTAACTTCCATATGGTCTTTTATTTCATACTCATTTGTTTATTGTACCTTTTACCTTGATCCACTCCTTCCCATAGTCTTGGTACAGTTATGCTGCAATCCCCAGTAGTGTCCTGGCACGTTCACAAAACCCAAATCAATTATTTTCAGATGATGATTTCCAGCAGGATAATTATGATATACCAGACTTCTGGAAACTCTGACATCTTGGCTCTCTCCTTTCTGGCTCTTATTCCTTCCTTTTTGTTCCAGAAAAGATCCTTTGCTTCACTCGACAGGGAACAGCAATGACCCCGGTGGCACTGTGAATCTTCCCCAGAAACAGGCTGAACAGTAATACGAAGAAATATCATTGCACAATGTGATTGCGGCTTTTACTTTTAGGGATGCTGAGAATCCCTAATGTAATGTACATGAAATATATCGCTTTTTACTTCAGTTTTGTGCCATTTGCAACTTCAGTGTGTGTCCTGAAAACAGCATCAGTGCCAAGGTCACAGGGGTTGGAAGCCAGACCTTCGGTTTGAATCTTCCCATTACATTTCGGCACTACCTTGTGCAGCTGCAATCTCTTCAGGGATGTATTTGTTTGTAAAATGGGATCACATCATGAACATGGCAGGGCACCAGAAAGTGTAGGAAGCTGAGACAGCTGGTGTGAAGCAGGACCCCTTCTTCTGTCCAACCAAAGAGCTCTCCACATTAATGTAGAGTCCCTGCTGCCAGCAGCTTTAATCCAAAATGGTTACTTCCTATCTAAAATGGCTACTTGGAGACCAGCATTCTAGAAGGGGTTCTTTGTGTCATCACTTCCTCCATAGCACCTAATACTTCCTGCTCATCACTTGGATGTGACTTTCCTTTTCCTGAGAACTTTCACAAAGAAATAAAATTTCAGGAAAAGCCCTTTTAATGGGACTCCTCCCTACATATGAACTGTCCGAATCAATGGCCTTTGTCTCAGAATCTCAAAACTAGAGGAACCTGAACAATTCAGTTAGTACAATTACTTAAATAACAGACGCTCAAAGGGAAAGAGAGTAAAGCTCATAAAAATGACTGCTACCCTGGGCTTGAGTTATTTCCCGTAAACTGAACAGAACATGTAGGAACAGTATAAAAATGATCCTCTAGTTTCTGTCATGGCTGGCACTGTACACTGTGGGCCTTATGTTATAAATGTGCCACTTATGTAGCCGATATGAACAAGGTCACAAAGGAGCAAGGAAATCTGGGTCCTCCCACCCTTCTCTCAGCTCTTCCATTTAATTGAATTCAATCTGAGCAACTCGGTGCTCTCGCCGACTTGATTTTCTCCTCTGTAAAAGGGCTGGCCAGTGCACAATGTTCTGTAAGTGTGACAGGAAGAGCTGCGGAAAGATGCAGATCTGGATAATACCTTCTCCAGTCTGTGTTAAAGTAGAACACATGGGGGAACAGGGAATAAACAGAAGCTCACAAGAGATGCCCAGGACTGTGCATCTTGTTAAGTAAGAGGCTCTATGCTTTTGAATTTACTTGAACCAGAAACCTGACCTTGACTACTTATCCAGTTTAGTGTGGTTTGGTTTTTTCCACTTCCCCCAAGAATCACTGTAACTTCCCCTTCTCAGAAGAGCTTTTATCTGTGGATCAAGGATCAGACAGTAGACAGCACCTAAGAGTAGAGGAGTGTGCAGTGCAGTCAGCAGAACAGAGTTCAAGCAGACCCACCCCGGTCCCCCAGCCGTCTGTAGTCCTCTATAGCGCTGAACACAGATGGTCACACACATACCCAGCACACCTCTCGGAAAGCTGTCTTCCCCCATCATCCATTTGGCAAGTGATGGACGGGTCTGGTAAAAATTAGGAAGTCAGACAGGAGGAAAGAAGGGTTGAATTAAAAGGCAGAAAAAAAGAATTATGAGAGAACGTGGAATGGAACAAAAAAAAAAAAAAAAGAATTATTGTTCCTAATGAGAAATGCAAAATTTTCCACCAGACCGTTGGCTGAATGAATTACGTACCATGTGAATGAAAATGAAGGAGGAGGGGGAGCCCAGGAAGTCTTCCCTTCTGTCTTCTTTGCCTCTGAAGGGAATAGGGTCAATCTCATAGCGCCACAGATTACTCAGCTAGGTCCTTTGTGTGGAGCTTGAAAAAAGCACAGGACTAGAGGGTCAGCCGCTTGTATTCTAGACCCCAGCTACAATGGTTTCCCTCCCTTGTTTTGCCAATCTAGGGCCAGTGACATCACCTGATGAGTGACAGGGCTAGCATCCTTCATGGTCACTGGGAGTCCTCTAGGCGGAAACATTTTAGTGCCCACATTCAGCATCTCTGCCTTTGCTGGATTGCATTTCTACAATCAAACTATTATCTATTCCCCCCCTCCGTCCCAATTTGACTAGAAGAAGCTCACTAGAGTCCCTCAAGCCAGAGACTAAGGTTCTAAGAAATTCACAATATTCTCAATTAGTCAATTATTTTCAATCACAAAAGAACCAGTGCCCTCCCAAACCAGTGTTTTCCTTTCACAAGAACAGGTTTACCTTTCACAACGTGTCAATCCCACCCATAAGACAAACGGGCATTTTCTCAAACATTCCCAAAGAAATTTGACCACCTACCCCTTTTAGAGTCTATCAATGAGCAAATACTATTACTGAAATAATCTATTTGATTCCCAGAGATGGAATCTGTTTCAAGAAAAAAGTAAGGAGGAAGGCAGTTTTATTACTTTCCTTTATTAAAACCTGTAAAGGAATCCCTGATGCCTCAGGCTAAGAAGGAAGAAAACTTGTAAGCAGTTATTCACTCCTTAGCTCTAATGGAACTGTCAGGCTCAGTGGCAAGTAGTGGGCAAGAGTGGACTGGTGAAGAGCTGGGCAAAACCCGAGTGAAACAACTGGGGTGACTGTGCAGGACCAGGCAACTGGCTACACAATGAATTTCACAGGTTTCCTTCCTAAGGAATGGGGCATCTGATAGGGACGGTGACTCATTTTGATGATTCAAGGACAAAAAAAGAAAAGGCTTTTTAAAGAGGGAAGACTCAATTTCTGATGAATAGCTAATATTTCAGAATAGCATTTCAAGAAGATAAAACAATGCCTCCTGAAATAATTAAATAATGAAACAGATTGAAATGTCGGATCAGGACTAGGTTTTTTTTTCTTTTTTTTTTTTTTCCGACAAGGGCCCCATGAAGAATTGAACCCTTGCCTGGTTTTCAATTCTCTTTGAAGGTGCTCAGGCCAGAAAGAGAAGGCAGCTATAAAACAGAGCTGGGGTGAGGAAATAACTTAAGCTTACTTTTTTTCTTCTTTTTCTTCTTCTTCTCTGGAAACCACAAATAGATGATGGTCCAGATAAAAGGATTTGAGGATGACTTCGGTGAGGCAGAATTGCCTAAATTAATGCACCACCCCTACCCCCACTTAATCCTAGGAAGAAAAACAAAGGTCAAATTTCACACAGCACCCATTCAGTAATGAAACATGCAGGAGCAAGCTTGCTTTATGGGAAAAGAAGAAGAAGAAGAAGAAGAAGAAGAAGAAGAAGAAGAAGAAGAAGAAGAAGAAGAAGAAGAAGAAGAAG
>NW_026596064.1:6125473-6191323 GCF_907164565.1 Psammomys obesus
AGAAGAAGAAGAAGAAGAAGAAGAAGAAGAAGAAGAAGAAGAAGAAGCACTTAGTTTGTTGCTGTTTCTTTTTTGAGCAGCTAGGAACACTGGAAGGAAAAGATACAGAAAAACCATACCTGATAATTTAGGACCCAGGTAAGAAAGAAAAATACTCTCCCTCACATTTGTTTAAAATACCACAAATGCTTATAAAGTAAGTTCAGTGGGTAGGGTACAGCTTCAAAGGATAAAATCTAAAGATAATGTAGAAAAAGAAGACAAGTCAAACCAACTAAATGGATAGAGTAGGAAGGGGTTGTAACAACATCCAGAACTTCTAAGTACAAAACAATAAGAAATAATGAGCCCTGTCACATTTCACTCCAACTGACGTCCAGGAAGACAGACATCCAATGTGGTAAATTGCCCTTCACCCATACGGAAATGTCTCTCAGAATGTCACACGCATAAAGCTGAGCTAGCATCCGCGCAACAAATGGAAACTGAGCTTTGATGTCTACCCATCTTATTTAAGACATTTAAAGGAAACGTGATTGCTGATGACCCAACTCATTAGTGACCTTTTGACATAACTGTCTAATGTTCACGCTAAAGGGCACATCTGGTAAGCATTCGTGCCTGGGAATCAGTTCTTTGAGAACTGCAAAAAGAATAGCTGGTTCTTGCGGCCGGGGAGCTCTCGGAAGCACTGGCATATACACTTTAAAAAATGGAGTTTAATAGAAAGACAAAAGACAAAAGTTCTCTACCAGAGCATTCAAAACAGCTGCTGGGAGCTATGGAAGAACACAGGGAGCCTCACTGGAGTCTCTCTTTGTGTTAGCACAGTGATGATTTCAATATGTAAAGGAGGAACCCTTTATTTCCATGAGAGGCAGGCCCTGGTTGGTCATAAACTAAACTCAAACCAAGCAGGTGGTCTAGCATTTCCCATCTCTCAAATACTAGAACAGAAAGCCTGTATCGTCTACAGCAGACTTCAGTTTCCTATCTTTTCCTATTCTGTGGCCTTCAAGCTCCCCAGCAAGAATAGCAAGGCCAAGATCCAAAGGGTCAGACATGGGGAGAGAAGGCTATGAAGAAGAAGGGGCAGAGAAGCTGTAGATGCTGGGGGTCAAAGTGTTTGGGCTCTCTACCCTAGCAAAGAGAAGCCACTATGCATCCTCACAAGCAGTGGTACATCAATAGCCATATCTTAGGGTTTAGGCTATGATTAATAGATTATATCTTACAAAAAGAGAGAGAGAGAGATTTTTTAAGTTGGATAACTCTTGCCCCGCCTTTGCACACCAAGAATGCCTCTGTAGAACAACCACTACCTAACGGCTCAATTTTCCCACATGCCAGGCTTCTAGGCAGATTGTATACAACTGCACTAAAGAGGAGTACAGGGAACAAGGGCCTGCTCATCCCTGGAGCTGTCCACATCTGGCTTCAGTGTAATCTCCTCTAGTGCAGCATTCTCCAGAGCCCAGTGCCACCCGTGGACTGTGGACACAGCACAGGCTGGAGTCCATTAGCCTCAGAGCCCAGACCTGGGTTCACTTCTTCAAATCATGCTGAACTGATATCACTCAGGTGACAAGGAGCAAGTCCCTTCTCTTTTTGGACATCCCTGTCGTCATCTCTCAAAAGAGAAATCTAAGTGCAAGGTGTCGGAGTTTACAGTTCTCACCACTTCTTAAGTGTCCAACTCGTGAGCACCAGGAATGTGTTGCCTTCAGTAGCTCCTTATCCAGGATGTAGAAGGTTTTTACTCCTGATAGCGAGCGCAGTGCTTGTGTAACTTCTAGCTGAGAATGGCTGTGCTTCCTTAACTCCGAGAAGCCTTCTGTTCCTCACTGAGTTGTATCTGGCATAGGATTAGACTTCTAAGTGCAAACTGGGTCGCAGATGCCAGAAGCAATTCAGTTACACACGGCTTTGTGACTACATCCAATTCAGTTGTACATGGCACTATGACCATATCCAGGTTCACAGGAGCTGACCACCCTGCCAGTGAATGAACATCCCATAGTTCAAACCTCTTATTGCCCAAGAGAGGCCTTTTATTATTTTTTAATATTTTAGTCTATATGCTGGTGTTGCTGGTGTGTGTGTGTGTGTGTGTGTGTGTGTGTATGTGTTTCCCTGAGGCGCAAAGGGCAGGCTACCTCTGGAACTTCCATGGAGCACAGAGGAGAAAAAAATTGTAATATCTTTTAGGTGTTAACAAGCAAATCCCAAAGGGGTAAAAATATTTCCTTCTTCAGAAACTGTCCGTCATGTGAATCAAAGCCACCACAAAAGTCTGAGGGCTGTTTAGCTTATAGGTTTATCTTTGGCCCCCAAGCAGGGAGAAGGGCAAGGGAATGAGAAATAAATATTAATGTTACATGAGAATATATAGTTACAGAACGACAGCATTCCACATACTGACTGCGCGGTTATTTATTTTCACAGGACCCAAAATGAATATGCATCCCTTCTCTTCTACTTTCCTCCTGGGAAAAGAAATTCGCTCTGCCGTGAACTCCAGAACCATCAGCAAAACGGCCGCTTCTCCCTCTTGAGACTTCTGGGAGACCCATACACACATACGGGCCACACTTCACTAACACCCACATTCCGTTCTCCGAACCAGCTTAGAATGTATTTGCTATTGGCTCTCAAGGTGCCCTCTCCCTGAATTAAGTGATTCCTGGAAGAGCAGGAAAAATCGTGGTACTCTTTTTTTTTTTTTTTTTTTTTTTTTTTTTAGCATGCCTTAGCAAATCCATCCGAAAGCACAGGAGAACTGACAACACACAAGTCCTGGCGAGTTCTGGATGTCTCCTCATTCCTTGACCCAGGCTAGTCAACTCCTGAACTTCAGCATCGCGCATACTGCACCCCGGGGCGGGTTTGGTCTGTGCTATGACTTTATCGACTCCTCCCACCACTGTGGGATAGACCTGAATCTATTGACTCAGAAAGCCAGAAGGTAGGAAGAAAGTGCTACGCGGAGAAACATGAGTTTGTATTGGGGGTGGGGAGCTGCTGAGGAATTCATTCTAGATTTTGTCCGCTATCCATTCACTTAGGTCTTTTAAATTGCGGGATTGGGAAATAGGCCAGTTTCCACTGTCTACCTCCTGACAGCAACTTCGGGGACGTTAAATAGACGCAAATAAAACCAGAGAGCACTGGGCTTCTGAAGTGAAGCAGCCCAGGACAGTAGGAAACGCCCCCTGCCCCCCACCCCCGCCAGTAACCTGAAGCGAAGAAGTCACCAAAGCAGTCCACACTTCCGGTGAGATAGCCTCATACACCCTTAAGTATACTTCCACATTTTTTTTCCCTTTGCCCTTCTCTACTTGAAGAGAAATAACTTCGTTTAGGACCATTTGTTAAACTTAGGTCAGACTGCAGGGTAGGAGGGCCGGCCAGGAGGGAAAAAAAAAAAAAAAATGCGGGGGAGAATGGGGATTAGGCTAAATTCAGGGATTAACTCTAGGGTCTAAGTAGCCCATAACCACGTGAAGGGCTGAAGGACAATTTTGATACTAAGATGATGCTGGGACAGAGAGCCAACGGGATCTGCCCACTTCCATCTAGACCCTGGGCTTCTACTTTCCCGTCCGGCAGAGCCACCCTGAAAAGCTGGCTGTGGGGCAGGGCCATGACCCCCAGGAGCCAGCCCGAGGAAGGGGCGTGGGCGACGGGTCGCAGAGGCGCTCAGTACCTTGAGGTAGGCCCGCTGCAGGTAGTTGTAGGGCACCCTGCGCTGGAAGTCGCTGCGCACGTCCTCGCTGACGCGGTGGCGGGACGCTGGGCCGCCCAGGCGCTGGCGCTGGCAGCTGCGGGAGCAGCGCGCCCGCTCGAGCAGCGCTCGGAAGAAGGGCAGCTCGGCTCCCGGGCCGGCGCCGGGGGGCGCGAGCGGGCGGCGAGCGGCGCAGTGGCGGGCGCAGCGGGTGCGGACGTCTCGCAGGCGCCGGTGGCTGCGCAGCGCGCCTTCCAGGTCGCGCACCGCACGCTCGTAGTCCCCGCCGTAGTAGGCGGCCACGCCGCTGGCGTAGAGCAGGTCGAAGGGCTGCAGCGGGCCGCGCTCGGGCTCCCCGGGGTCGCCCCACTGCGGGGCCGGCAGCAGCAGCAGCAATAGCAGCGACACCCACGTGCTCTCCCGCATCCTCCGCCGGACTCTTGGGGGACCGCCGAGCCCCGAGCCTGTCCTGCCGCGCCTCGAGTCCGAGCCCCGCTCCGGCTCCCGGAGAGCACGCCGGCCCCGCCGCAATCCCGCTGCCCGACAGCCCCAGGTGACCAGCGGTAACGCTGCGGTCCTGGAGGCGGAGGCTCGCCCGGCTGGCCCCTCTTAAAGGGACGCCTCCAGCTCACATGCTCCTCCTGCCGCCGAGCCTCCGCGAGCCGCGCTCTAGCAGCCTGGGAGCTGGCGCTGCGAGAGGCCGACCCCTGGGGACAAGTGATGCGTGTGGGGTCCCTTGTGGGTGGCAGGAGAGGATGGTGTTGCTTTCTCTCCTGCATTTGGGGAAGTGAGGCTCGCTGTCGTTTCCTGGAGTCTACTTGGGCTTGCTCTTTGTACTCCTTCAGCCTCAGATGCAACATGGAGACCGGTTTCAGCCCGGCTGGAAAGCGCTAAAGAGAGGGAGGGGCTCAGGCCGTTGAGTAGGTTTGGGAGAGAAAGTTGTTTGCCTAAGTTTATACAGCTAAGAACAAGCCAAGGATGGACCCATCTCTGGGCCACAAGATAGACGCTTCCGCCCTCTGCCAGGGCTCCCTCTTTGAGTGTGGATGTGTCCCCGCGTTGACTATGCAGACTGCGCTACGGAAAGAACGATGAATAATCCGAGTTTCCTGTTCAGACTTTAGAGGAAGGTATGCCTAGGTTCTGCCTCTGGCAATTTTCCAGATGTGTGACTTTGTGCAGCTGAGCCTCAGTTACGTCTTCCAAAGCAGCCAAATGCCGAACATGTCCAGTGGTATTCAGACATAAATCCCTATTGTGAGAGTTAAACAAAGAGGCAGTTTAACAAATCCAGTATCCCGGGACTTAAGCAGTGAGCATCAATCTAGAAATGGGAACGCTGACAGAAACAGCTGCCAGGGTCTAAAGAACTACCTGGAGGCTTTCCTGTTCCTCCCTTTCTGCTGGGTCATAAATACTTTCTTAGCCAAGGTGTTTCCCTCTTTTCTGTCCCTTGGCTCCACACTCTCAGGAAGAAAAAATAATAATAATAAAGTGTGCTGGACTCTGGAGACCAGCCTGCATCTCCCTGCACCTGGGATGAACTGTGTTTGTCTGGAACTGTCTGTGGGACTCTCTCACCTTAGTCTCTGGGTTACTGGAAGGATGACCAATGGAAAAGAGCCATCTATATGGTCCAGCTAAATTTCTTAAAGGAAGCTTTTGCACAAAATGTCTGCTCTGCAAAAAGATGGCCTGAGTGTCATATCCAGTCCCTTGTTCTTTTGGCTGTTTCTCACCAGTTTGGCCGTGAACAGTCACGGCTATATAACTCAGAAAAACTGATTCATATACACATTATTTTTCCACCAAATTCTCTAATTTGCCTATTTCCACTGATGGCAAAGCTATAGTGTGGAGCCTGCCTTGGATGCTCAGTGCTCCAGAATTAGCATAGACTTTTTCTTCTGGTGATGAAATGTTCAGATGAAGATGCTAGAGTCTAAAGTTATCAATCCCTGTGGAGAAGGGTTCGAAGCACACAGATTAGAAATGGTGTTTGGGAATGAGGACACAGACCAAATTGCCAAGATGCTTTTGGATATCTCGGCTCTGCATGATAGATATTTCTATCTCCCTGTGCATGTGTCACTAAATTAATATCTTTAAGTGCTTACATGTGGTATATGTATGATGGGGGAAAGGAGATGGTTACACCTGCGTCCTTATTTCTGGGAGTTTACAGTGCTATGCAAGAAATGAACACAAAGTATGGGACTATGATACAAAATAAGAATGTGGAACATAGTAAGCCGAATTCAGTGTGTTCAGATAATGCAGGAGCCTTCTGGCAGGACAGAGCTGAGAAACCTCGGGAGAAAAAACACTGGTTGGAATCAAAAAGCCTATACTCATAGCCCACAAACAAAATGCTGGCTCCCAGTTGGGACATGTGTTTTCAAGCATTTTGTGTATCATATTTCTGCACAACATATGCTAGATAAGCCACTTGAGTAACGCCTCAGATTTTTCTGAACATTGGAATGGCCTGATAAACTTAAACATTTAAATTTGGTCCCAGCTCCAAGGGATTCTGATTTAATTAGTGTGGTGTACAACCTAACCAATGGAATTTGCAGAAGTTTCCCTAGTGTTTCTATTCTGAAACCAAGGCTGAGAACCACTGTCTTTAGAAATGCCTCATGCTGAGGAGTAAATCCATGAAGTAGGCTACACATGGGTTGAGCATATTCATGAGTCTGAGATTCAGGAGAAGTAGGGTTTTGTGCCTTCCTTCTGTCTGTCTTCCCCCAGCAAGCTCAATCTGACTTGCCTTTTAAAACTGAATAAAAAGTTTCTGAGCACATTGCATGGCTCCTGGTTTATTAGATTTGTGGTAGAACCCCCCCCCATTTGCTTTAATAACAGTTTCCTTGCTGCTGCTGAAGCTCAAGATGTAGGACCCCCACTTTATTGTCTAATTTCTCAAAAATAGCCTCTATTGAACCTTATGGGATTATCAGAAAATAAATTAACAACAGAAACTGCAAAGACCTTAGCATTTGGAATGGAGTCAAGCCCGGCCCACGTTTTCACTCAGGCCTAGAGGATACCACATAAAGTCCGGAAGCCAGTGGCTTCAGGCAGGCACTATGTGCCCACCCAGGGGCAGCTGACAATTCAGTCAGTTTTCCCTGTCAACTCAGGGCTCTGGAAAATTATATTATACAATCAGTGTCCAGAGGGTCGAAGCAAAAGATGGCCCTGGATGTCTTGGAAAGCACAGGTCTAGTCTCCCACAAGAAATGGCAAACAAGCATCAAGAATCAAGTGCCAGAGCTGAACTTTAGGAACCCTGGGACAAAATGTAATTTGGGACTGCAAGCTTTGTCCAGTTCCCAAATACAAACAAGGAAGTTGAGACCCCCAGGTCACACATTACGGGGATACACAGGGGAGGAAGAAGATGCTTAATTGCATATACCAAAGTATAAAACGTATAATGAGTGCCACATAATACTGAGCAATTGTATTTTGAAGAACTGCTTCCTTTTGAAGGGGAAAGAAATGAATGAGAAAGAAAGAAAAAAGAAAGAAAGAAAGAAAGGAAAGAAGGAAGGAAGGAAGGAAGGAGAAAGAGAGGAAGAGATAGAGAGAGAGAAGGAAGGAAGAAAGAAGGAAGAGGGGGAGGAAGGAAGGAAAGAAGGAAGGAGAAAGAGGAAGGAAGAGATGGAGAGAGAGAAGGAAGGAAGAAAAAAGGAAGGAAGAAAGAAGGAAGAGGGGGAGGAAGGAAGGAAGGGAAGAAGGAAGGAAGGAAGGAAGGAAGGAAAGAAAGAAGCTATGGTTTGAGACAAGAGCTACTGGAAACACAAACTGTTAACATTTTTGCCAAGATAGGTAACAACTGAGGGCTGGAAACTTCACTCTTCATCCCTGTTCTTTGCAAATTCAAAGAACAGCCAAAGCACAAGAGAGCTCATCCAAAACCTTGAAGAGACATCCAATCATCCCCTTTTTATTATATTTGGAACAGATCATGACAGAAGCTCGGGTTTCCTCTGACTTCTGTTTATAAGTCATCAACAGCTAAGGCGCACTTGCTGCAGGGTTCCATCAGAAGAAAGGAATTCTGGAAAGAGAAGATCTTCAGATGCGTCTCAGTCTCCAAATTCGTTTAGAATTTTGAGCTGAGAGGCTTCCCTCCTTAAAAAAAAAAAAAAAAAAAAAAAATCTTTCTGAAGGAACAGAACATGTACTCAGACTTCAGCAGGAGATTTAATGCTTTCCTTAAGCAAATGTGATACTAGTTTATTTTGATCATGTTTAACCAGACAGGGCTTTTGCGTGCTCAAACATCTGATTCCTTTGAAATGAAAGGAATAATTCTCACTGTGCAGCAACTCAGCCTGCATTCAGCTGCTGTTGATGCTGGCAACAACAGAGTTGTTTGGAAGATTTTTTTTTTCCTTACACAAATAGGATCAGCTGAAGCTTTTTTTGTTTTTGTTTGTTTGTTTTTCCTTCTTCCAACCAAGTTAGTGTGAAAGGCCAGTCAACCATCTGTCAACATAAGAGAGTGAGAGAAAAAACCCTTCCTAGAGGAGGACGAGGACTTTCTTTTTTAGAAAAATTAATATTTAACCTACATTTAAAACCAAACAGGACTGCCACATTCCAAGACCGTCTGTTTCTTTCCAGTTTTCTTAATGGCTCCATCCCCATGCTTACCTTCATTCTTGATGGAGCTTTAAAATTCCAAACTAAACAAGTCATTCACACACTCCACCTCTGTGCTTATGTCACAGAGACGTTCTAATGTCTTCCCTTGGGAGACTCATATTTTGTTAAACAACAAAAAGGGAGGAGGATAAATAAATAATGCTAATTATTTCCAAGGCAACATTAGCAGCCAAAGACATGATTCAAGTGGAAAGGCAGTTTTGTAGTCTGACTATTATGTCAGGCAGTTTTGTTTTGTTTTTTTAAACAAGGACTGTCACTTAACTTTCAAGAGTCCCTTTGAGTAAAGCAGTATTACTGTAACTTTGTAACTTTTTGTGCTCACTTTCTTTTTTTTTTTTTTTTTTTGTCCATTTGCCACAAGGTAGAGTTACATGGCCTGTAGGCATGTTTGTATGTTTTTTGGGCATTTTTATTGGTTAATGATTGATGTGTGAGAGTTCAGTCCACCATAGGTGATGCTGTCTCTGAGCTGGTAGTCCTGAGTTATATAAGAAAACAAACTGAGCAAGCCATAGAGAGCAAGCCAGTAAGCAGCACTCCTTCATTCCCCCCAAGGCTTCTGTTTTAATTCAGGGGAATAGCCAAGAACAGTCACAGTGGTCTTTAATGTTTGGGAGGAATATATAGTAACCCTCAAGAACTGTAAGAGCCTACTGCTGAAGAGCACATACTTCAGTCGTAAAACACAATAAAGTAAAACTGCCTCGAATCTTTAAATGTGACTTTATAACCTGGAGAAAGTACAGAAATCAAGAAAGTATAAAAGGACAGGGGAGGCAGCTTGAGAGAGGGAGATAGAAGGTGCTATGAAAGTGGAAATGGAAAATATCAGAGAGGGTCCTTAAGTGGGGAAGGAGAAGGGAAGATAATATAGAGGAAGAGACAGGGAGAAAGCTGGGCATGGTGGCTCCCGCCTATAATCCCAACACTCTGGGAGGCAAGAGGCAGGATGATCTCTGTGAGTTCAAGGCCAGCTTGGTCTACAACTCCAGTTCCAGGACAGCCAGGACTACACAGAAAAACCCTGTCTTGAAAAACAAAATAAACAAACAAATGAACAAATAAACAAATCAATTCAATGAAATAAAAAATAAAAGGGTGGAGGAAGACATCTCTGTCAGCTGCATTTCAGCTGCTAAGGTCGTCTAAGTGTGGCCTACCATGCTTGTGTGACCATGTGAAAATTATCCCTCGGGCTCTGGCCTGTCCACTCCTCCAGGGCTGCTGGCTGACTCTGCCCTGGGTCTTTCTGTCTGGATTAAAACTGAAATGCTTATCTCTCTAGGCCTAACTGGCCTAGACCCAGTAGAAAAGAGACAGAGGCCACTTTAAAAGAATGATGTTTTGAACCCACTTTAGAAAAACAGCTTAATGTTTTGTTTTTTTTTTTTTTTTTTTGCATTTCTGGGAGATCTAGACAGAAATGCAAACATAGAAAGTGTAAGAATATTCATACTACTTGACTTCTGGAGAATTTACACCAAGTTCCCCTGTGGTGCTAAACTCTAAACTTTGCTTAGGCCCAACAAATAAAATTGAAGATTCTAAGACAGATATACTCTGTAACTTTATTTGATTTTTATTCTTGAGACAGGGTTTCTCTGGGTAGTCCTGGTTCTTCTAGAATTCTGTCTGTAGACCAGTCTGGTCTAATTCAAAGATCTGCCTGTCTCTGCCTCTTGATTGCTGGGATTAAAGGTGTGCACCATCACTACCTAGCAACTTTATGTATGTATGTAGGTAGGTAGGTATTTTGTTTTGTTTTGTTTTTTTTCGAGACAGTTTTTCTTGTCCTTGCTGTCCTGGACTTGCTTTGTAAACCAGGCTAGCCTTGAACTCAGACGGATCTGCCTCCCTCTGCCTCCTGAGCCCTGGGATTAAAGGAGTGTGCCACGACTCCTGGATTTTATTTGATTTTTGATGTTGGGGAATAGGGAGAAATTAAGAGATCAATTATAAAAACTTACAAACAAAGAGGTCGTGTACTGGTTAGTTTTTGTCAATTTGACACAAGCTAGAGAGTCTCTTGGGAAAGGGTACAACAATCAAGAAATCTCCTCTATCACAGTGGTCTGTGGGGCACTTCCTTATTCCTGATTGATGTGGGAGAGGCCAGACCAATTCGGATGACATCTTCCCTGAGCAGCTGGGTCCAATCGATGTTAGAAAGATCATCAAGCAAGCCAGAGGAAGCAAGCCAATAAGAAGCCTTCCTCTATGGTCTCTGCGTCAGATAGTTCCTCAGGAGCTACAAGAGGTCCTGCCCTGCCTTCCCTCAAAGATAGATGGTAATGTGCAAGTATAAGCAAAAATAAACTCCTCCTAAATTGGTTTCGGTCAGTGTTTTGTCACAGCAATAGAAATTAGCAAAAGCAAATGTACTTTAAAAACAAGAGTTCCAGAATTATGCTTGAATCTAAATCTAAACCCACGTTACTGAGGGTAGTCTCATCTCTGTTTCAGAGTCTAAGGAAAGAATTTCTCCTGACAACAGGGCATCAAGTCTAGTAACTTTTCTAACCATTTTCTGAAAGGCTCCAAACCCTTTTATGATGGGATTACAGAGAAATAAAAGGAGCCAAGGACAGCAAAGCTTTATTTGCTAAGATGTCATGAAGTCTATTGCCACGTGTCTGCCTCTCTCATCCTAGACTGCTTTTAATTTTCATCCTTTTTAACTTTGCTCAAGAAGATCCATACCATGAATGAGGAAACGTGTGGCCACTTGGCATAGCATCTCTGCTTCTTTCCCTTGCTGTAAAGTTTCTTCTGTTCTGTGATTTAATGCTGAGTATTTGAGTGGCCCATCTCAACCCACTGCAGGATGAGTACTCTCCAAGCTCGAAGAAGTTCTTCTCCACTCCTAGAAATCTCAGCATGTCATCAATGAACAGGCTCATCTGATGAAAATCTAGAAGAAACTGCCTTTGAGGAAGCATACATTTTAATTATATATTATATAGTATTTTACCAAAATGTGACTTGTTGTTACAAAGATTAATCTTCAGTATAATGATCTTCAGTATAATCTTTAGTATCAATGATACAGTAAAAAATAAGATAGAGCAGGCTACACACACACACACACACACACACACACACACACAATGAAAATCTAATAGGGCAAAGAAAATAGCTTTGTTTTGTTTTCTAGTTAAGAAATTGGTATTGAATTTATTTAGCAAAATTTTAAACTATTCAACAAAATCTTAGAACAAAATTAAACTGTCTAGGTTGAAGTACTAAATATATCTTATTAAAATTAATATTTTACTTACTATAATGATTTAAAGGAATGCATTTAAAAAAAAAAACTTGGTAGATCTATTAACCTCACCAGTGTGGGACTCATGCATCCACGATATTTTAAATTCTGACTTTACTACTCCTCTTGGGTTGGGGATGGTCTTGTGCACTGTGTATTCAGATGCTGATTTCTGTGCCCCTGAGATCAGGTACAGTCTGGACAAGAGCTTTGTCATGACCATTGAAGAATCTCCTGTATCAATGCTGCATAAAGAATGCTGCCCAATTATCCTGATTGGTTAATAAAGAAGCTGATTAACCAGTATCTGGGCAGAGAGGACATGAAGAGGGACTTCCGTGCACAATGAGGGCTCTCAGGTAGGAAGGGGGGAGAAGAAAAAGGTACAGAGAAGAGGGGATTTCCATGAGGCAGGTTGCCATGAGGAGTTTGCTATGAGGAATGACAAAGATGGAGCAGAAACAGCCAAAAAGGACTAAGATGGTAAGTAGCATGGAGCATGTGGCTGGGAAGTAGCCAGGCTAGTATAGATTGGTGAGAATAGTTTAGTATCTGCCCACCGGTGGTGCTTTAAAGCATATTAATATATCTAATAAGTCTCTGTGTCATTATTTGGGACCTAGAATGAATGGTAGAAAAAACATTATATTATTTCTACACTCATGACTCCTCTGTTAAGCAGGTCCAACATTCTGATCACCTGGCCACCTACTTTGCACCAGCCTGTGGCTTCTTTACCCGGGCATTCCCAAGAACTCCTTCCACATTTACTTTTAGATTGCTTCTAAGCCAGAACCTGGCCAAGTGCGTTTCACCCAAATGAAAATATATTCAGAGAGAAACTTGTGATCATCTTCCCCATAACCTCCTGCAGAAAAGAGGTCTGCTCAGGTCTGTGGGTGGACATTCTAGCAAGTGATATTTGAATGAGTAAGAACAAAACAAAATAAAATTTGGGGCCCGGGGAGAAAAACACTTGTTTCTTAAGTGTGAAGAACAAATTCTGCTCTCAAGCACCCACATAAAGTCCAGTGCATGTATGAATGCCCTCCTAATCCAAAGGTTTATGAAGCAGAGTTAATTCTTCGGCGAGCTAGACTAGTGGAATCCTCAATCTCAGACTCAAATGAGAATATCTCAGTAAATGAGCAATCAAACGAAGCTGCTTATGTCACATTCCGGCCCCAACATGCACATGCAGAATTGGGCCTGCCACACACCCATTGCACTTACACACATTTGAACATGTCTACACACATGCATGTTTTAAAAAGTAAACTTATATTTTATAGAGGTATACATATATAACCACTCTGGCAGGAAGGCAAAACGCTGTGGATTAGCTGCTTCTGCCAGAAGTTAATTAGTTTTGATATGTTCTACAAGCCTTTTCCTACTGGGCCTTTCCTACCCTCAGCAATATAGGAATGAATGGAACTTGACCCTTGAATCCCTTTCCCACTCTCTGTAATCTCAGATCTTTCACTCAGAAGCATAACAATATTAACACATTCCTGTGCTAAAGCGGTGTTCCTGTCCCTGTTCTTGTAACACGAAGCTCTGTGATGAAGTTAAATGCTGATTCCCAAGCACATTTCTCAGCGCTCCATGCAATCATGGTAAAGTGTTTACTCAGAGCATGTGGCTTTTGTCGAGATCTCAGTTAGCCTCAGATAATAGGGCAAGAGGCTTTCCGTGTTCCGAGTTAAGCCATAGTGTGTGAGCCACTCCTCCAGAACCCTGAAACACTCCCAGTTCAGTCTGTCCAGCGTTTGTTTTCCTCCTGTCTCTACCTCTTAAATTTTTTATAAATAAACTTGTTAAAAAGAAGGTGGATGATACTCATAGTCAATGCTTCCAATCAGACATTGGAAGTACTTATATGTTAGTTCTGAGGTGATACTAACGTCTTAGGAAGAACTTGAAGAGAAATTAAAATATATCACTTTATAATCAAAATTGATTTTTTTTATTAAAAAAAAAAGGGTTTCATAACTTATGTCCCATAATCAAGTTTGGATGACATTTAGATAGTTCCTCAATTCAGATACACACAGACTCATTAAAGCATGGCAAAAGTTAATCTGTTAAAGAGTCACAGACGGACCTCCTGATTCCTGAATAATGATTCCCTATACAGTAAGAATACTAGCTGGCATTCTTAGCTCAGGTTCTTTAGCGCTTGACCATTTTCAGAGCTTTTGAACACATGCACACAAGCACACACATAAAATGATAGGGACACAGCCATGTCTGTCTGCTTGCCTACCTTGCCCTCCTGGGCATTTCCTGCACTGAGCCTCAGGTTATGTTGTAAGGTAGAGGAAATTCATTTCTCTGTCTCCTCTTTCTCCACAGCCCCACCAAGCCCCATATCATTTGCTATCTGGAAGGAAGCAACTGTGTTAAAGCATTGCTCTTCACTTTCTAGGGAAATTCTCTGCACTCTAAAGACTGCTACACTTTGAGAAAGAAACTTAATGAAATGAATTACATTTTTTAATCTACTAAAGAGTCACAGTTGAAGGTGTCCTTTCTCTATCCCTATCTTCATTCCTGATACCCCATAAGGAAGCCAGAGACATTAGCTTCAACACTACAGCCAAAGGCCTTTCAGACTTCAAGTTCTGTTTTGTTATGGTGTACCTGAAGACAAAAGGTCCTGAGAGCCCTGACTGAGTCAGTGGAGTCTTTCAGCCAGCTGGACTGTCCCAAGCAAATTAGCAGGAAGCAGTCCCAGCCTCTAGTTGGCTTGAGTTTTTAAGGGGGGGGAGGGGGACACCACAATTGTGATTCACGCAGAAAGGAAGCTTTGTTTACAGGACCGGAGAGATAACAGTTAAAAGGTCAGGCTGTTAACCTTTAGCTAAAGGCCACATTGCATAGAAATTTAAGGTTTGTCCAGAGACCAGTTTACCTTATCAGTGTAGGGCTGGTCCAGTCCAGTTTTACCCCAGTATTCTTAGGAATACTTTCATGAGGTAACTACAATTCAGTAGCCCGCTACAGACTCACAAAGGTTGATCTTTTTTTCCCCAGGAAGTCACTTCTGTAATTTTGGAGAATAAAAGACAAAAGCAAGGCTTTGTTCTTGCATTGTATTTACAGCCTCATTTTTTAATGACAAAATTTACGACTCCTCCCTTAAAAGACTGTACCAAAATTGACTAAGGATTCCTGATAAGAACATCAAAACTCAGGTATAGATTTATTATATGTTTTAGTTTTTTCTTCAGTGGCTTTCCTTTTTAGATTGTCTTTCGTTGGACATGTTGAGGTCAAGGCATGGTGACCAGATTATCTATTTATTCATAGCCTATGCTCCCTCTCCCTGGTTATAGATCAAAGCTTCTTAGATCTTTCCTGGTAAGGCGGCTTGTTAACCTCAGCATTTGCTTATTTGCTTATGGGGCATAAGTCCGTGAATGAGGTACAGGACTGGCTTTCTAACATGGGCTAGCCAAGGCACACAGGCTGCTTCTACCACAGCTGTCACTTCCACTATGCTCCCTTTCCCAGAAACCATTCGCCACCTGCTATTCAGAGGAACTGTTCAACAGGTGACCATGAACTGGAAGTTCAACAGAGACAAGCCTGTGGAGCCTCTGAGGACACTTTATGATCCTCCAGCTGAAGGTGCCTGGCTTAGATAGGAAACTGATTATTAACTGATAAGCATGTGGTGAGTTGGTACCAGAACTAACATAGAACTTTTGTTTTTAAGATTCTTTGAGATGGGGGAGGAGGACGACTTTATCAGGATTGCCCCACTCTCCTGTTCTCTTGGGAGACACTATCTTGAGGAATGTAATAAGGAGCAGAGCAAAGTAAGAAAACCATGAAAGTCAAACATGTGAGCAAGAAAGAATTATTGATGTTACTTACAGAGTTGTTTGCACTGCACTAGAGCATTACCACACTACACTTGCAGCAAGCTGTATTAAATACTGGCCAGGATGATGGACACTGGCCAGATCTATACCTGGGATTCCCAGAGAAGAGTTGGGAATTACATTATAAAGGCAGAACCCTCAAAACTATGTACTTCCCACCTTCGTCCAATCCGGTCCAAGCATACATCCTGACGTACTTCCTGCCTATGAATATTCGTGTGATCAAGCACAGGTTCTTGCAGTTGAGGCAGCCAACCTTGTGTACAGAAGTGAGAACACATGGCTTGTTATCTTACATGAACAACAGCCCTCAGCATTCCAGGAAGTTATCTGTCCTTGGTCAAGTGGGGCTTACAGGTTAGAGACATATTTGTTTTGTAGATATTGTAGGCACAGAAATTTAAACTTAACACATGATTTAGGCCTCACCATAAAAGTATTGGTAAGGAGTTATTCACAGGAGCAGAAATTACTCCAAGACAGATGCATCACCAAAGCCCACCCCAGCATGGATGAGGGCTATTGAAAGCTGGAAGCCTGTGTTTCAATGCACAATTTGCAGGTGGCAAAACAGATTGTCTTTGTTTGTTTGTTTTGTTTTTCCAGGCAGATCAGTTGGTCTGAGCCTTTTCCAGGCACCAAGGCTTGCAGGTGGATGGTCTGAGCCTCTTCTGGGAAACTCAGCCTGTAGAGAGTATCTTTCAGCAGCCCCTACTGCTTCTATATGCTTGAGGATATAGAAGGGACCTAGGATGCCAATTAATTTTTAGGACATTGTGAAGCCTTTGGGTTATTTACTTCCTAATGTTAAGGAGCTTCCCTGCATGATAAAATGTTTTGCCTCCCTTTAGGATATCTCTTGTCTTAAAAAGATGTACTACAAGATGGAAGGTTTTTGTCACAGAGGAAACTGCTACACAATACTGACTGATTTTTCTTTGTTTGTTTGCTTGTTTGTTTGTTTTTTGAGCCATGGTATCTCTGTGTAGCCTTGGCTGTCCTGAACTTGCTTGGTAGACAAGTTCGATCTCACAGAGATATGCCTGCCTCTGTCTCCCTGGGATCATAGGCGTGCACCACCAAGCCTGGCTTCCCTAAAATGTTGTGAGCAAAATTTGATCTTTTTAGTGGTGTGTTAAGAGTTTTTGATCCTTTCTCCCACTTCAGTCAAATTTCTTGGATTTTGTCTGTATGCTATGTATTAGGCAAGCAATAAGCTACTATTGCTCTAAAGCTCCTAAAAAAGAGCAGGCCACATTGTTGGGAGGTTGGTCAGATGGGTGTTGCTTGCCCTTAAGATCTGGTTACACCTATCTTTGTTTTGTAAAACTGCCTAAGACATATCTGATTGGTTGATTAAACAGCCTATTTCTGGGCAGGGCAGAATGGTGTAGGCATGGCTAAGTTCCCTGGCTTACTAGAGCAGAGAGGATCATGGGAAACAGAGGGATAGGAGGAGAGGAAGGAGGAGAATGCCACAATAGGTTAGCCTGGAGAAAAAAAATCTCGTGGGCCTGGAGGAAGGACTCCAATAATGACGTGAAAAGGCCCAGATGAAGAATATAAACAAGTACCATGGGATTATGGATGGAAGGTAGACCAGATGAGGAGGATTACAGTGGATTGGACTGGATCAGGTCTGGGAGATGGATAGTGAGGATATTGAGACAGTGTAAGGAAATTATCTGCCCGGCCCAAGGTAAATAAGGCAATGATAAATCTAACAGGTGTCTGTGTTTTATTATTTGTGATAACTGGTTAAATTATACCACCATGATAATTTTAGGATTAATAATAATAAACATTACATAGTCCCACACTTTCTTAAATTAGTACATCACTGGCTCAATGGAGAAGACAGCTCTGCAGACAAAGAAAGTTCACCACTTTTTCAAGGACCCAAAGATGAAAACAGCAATAGCGGAGAAAAGTTTATATTAAAAAAAATATTTTTTTCTTTTACTTTACTTTCTGAGTGAGTGTGCTCTAATTTTCTTGGGACAGGTTATTCTCACTCACTTCTAGACTGTAGGTCAAGAAGAATGAGAAAGGCAAACAAGCAAATTATAAAAAGAGCAACGGTGATTCAGCAACAGAGTTGCAGGAGCTTGTAAAAATAGAGGTGCAGTGAGGATCCAGAGAAGGACTTGAGAGTGGTTTAACCACAAGGCACATCTGGCCCCAAACCAGACCTGCAAGACAGTGCCAACCTAGTAGCCTTGGATATGAAAGGAATGCAAACATGTAACTCATTTTAGCCGTGTGTGTGTGTGTGTGTGTGTGTGTGGTTTTTCAACACAAGGTTTCCCTGTGTAGTCCTGGTGGCCCTGGAACTCTTTGTAGACTAGCTGAGTTCAAGGCCTGCCTCTCCCTCTGCCTGTGGAATGCTAGGACTAAAGCTGAATGCCACCACTCATCCTTTTCAAAAATAGTTCACATTCATTTATGTGTGAGCATGCACTCATACCTGTGTGAGCATGCAGAAGAAGGTCAGCCTGTGAGAGCCAATTCTCTCCACCATGTGGGTTCAGAAGATCAAATTCAGATTGTTGGACATGGCCGTAATATCTTTAACACCTGAGCCATCTTGCTGGCCATCTTGATGAGCCATCTTGCTGGCCATCATTTATATGTTCAAAGTCTTTCCCTTATCATTCCATTTATCAACAATCTCCATATAACTCAAATAAAACTTTCTGAAATCATTTCTAAGGTCTGTTTTTCTCACAACAGCATGCACACACACACACACACATAAACTAATATAAACACACATACATACACACACATATATGCACATACAGCTTTGAACACTAAGATATTCTATTGTGTTTTAGGTGGTGTTGTAAATTATATGATGTTTTCTACTGTCCATGTTGTCTTATACATTAGTTCTATAATATTAGAGTTACGTATGTTTCATTTCATTATATCAGATCCCTACCACATTTTATAAACATGTATTTTTCAGGCAGCCTCACAAGGCCAGGGAGATGGCTCAGTGATCAGTGGCTTTCCATGCAAGCAGGAGGATTATAGTTTCAGATCCTCAGAAAACATGCAATGTTTGCTAAGCCTGAGTTCATCTATTCTAGCCTGAGAAAAGAGAAGCAGAGGGACACCACAGCAATCTGGTTAGCAAGACTAGCCTTGTCTGTGAGCTCTGGGTTTGAATACAGAGACCCTTCCTCAAAGAATAAAGGGGACTCTACAGACTATCCTCCTACTTGTAGCTGCTCTGGTCTGCTATTGGAAGCTAACCAAAGTCAGGACTAGTTAGTAGCTGAAAGGGAGAAAACATGGAAGAACAAGGGAGGAAGATATCAGACATCCACTTCAGGGACATATATGTCTCCAAACACATGCAAACACACACTAGAAAGAAGAAAAACAAAAGAAAAAAACCATATAAGGCAAACAACACAGAGATTTATAACACATTGCAGATGAAATGTTAACTACCAAGATTCATGACCACAGGCTTAACTGTAATTATTTTAATTCTAGTTCTCTCTTTACTGTTTTCCCTCGCTAAATCATTTATATATAGGCAAGTCAGACTTATAGAAGCATGGAGTATTATCATGTGTTATTTATCAGGTGACATAACCCAAAAGAATATTTGGAGGCTTGTCTGTGTTTGAGAGATAAATAGAGTTGGCCATTGTGACTTTATCTTTTGTTGATATAATTTGAAGGTTAAGCTTGATATGTGTATTTAATTTAACCAAACGCATTCCTCCCATTGCTGCTACACTTTAATTGGTGGCAGTAAATATCCTCGTTTGATGATGAGTCCTTCACAGACCCATTACTTTAACTGTTAAATTAAAAACATCTATATACTTTAATGAGTGCACAATCTATGCCGGATAGTTTTTTTGTCAGCATATGCAAGCTAAAGTCATATGACAGGTGAAAACCTCAATTAAGAAAATGCTTCCATAACATTGGGCTATAGTCAGCCTGTAGAGTATTTTCTTAATTAGTGAGGGCCAAGCCCATTGTGATGATGATCCTGGGTTCTATAAGAAAACAGACTGAACAAGACAGGAGGAACAAGCCAGTAAACGGCACCCCTCTAAATGGCCCCTGCATCTCCTCCTGCTTTCAGGTTCCTATTCTTTTCGAGTTCCTGTTCTGACTTCCTTCAATGATGAACACTGATGTGGAAATGTAGGCCAAATAAACTCTTTCCTCTCCCAGATGCTTTTGTCATAGTGTTTCATCACAGCAATAGTAGCACAATCTAAATTGGAAAATTGTAATGTCCTATCTAAGACACTAGCCAGAATCTCGATTCTGAGATACCAACTCATTGTTTCCATGGTCAAGTTGTGTCACTGTCTGGCTCTCAGTCAGGAAAGGGTTAAAGTTGGAAGTGGCAACACCATTCCTTTATGAATTCTACTCTCTTTTCAGCCACTCACTTGTATTTCCAGTTTTATTCTCTATTGAGAGTTTGGGCATAGAAAAAGAGAGAGAAACAGACAGACAGACAGACAGAAGTATATTCCCTTTATTTTCCTGGTGGATGGTTTCAGCTCTGCTGAATCCAACTTATGAGGAAAGCTGCTGCCCTTGTGTGGGCTAACAGATGACAAAATCCCAACCTTTCTGTTGATGAAGCTGTTAAAAGCTCTTTACCCTTCCAGACAACTCTACTGGCCAAGTCTGTAGACCTTGTGTTGATTTTCTTTCATATGCCCTTTAACAGGCCCTTGAATAACATAAGCATTCCTTACCTGATGTAAAGGGTTGGATCCTGAAACAGACACAGACTCTTGCTTGTACTTCATCGATTTTCCAATTTACAGTTTAAAGAAACTCTCTTGAGAGTGGGGAAGATACAGGACTTCCATTCTCCCAATTACTGGAATAGCCTTACATGGCTCTTTCATTGATTTCCTTGACTCTCTGCTTTCTGTGTTAGAGGTGAGAAGGTAACAGTCTCCCTCTGCAAGTGAAGGCAATGGCACTAAGAATCTGTTTCCAAAGAAAATTTCCTGCAAGTCTCTAGGTCCCATTTCATGCATTGCACGGACAACACTACAAGGATGGAAAAGAATTTGTTTTGATAACTGATGTTTATCTTATGGGTAACTCAGTCAGATATAAGGAAAAACGTATTCTATTTACTTTGCTACTTGGCCAGGTTAATCTTACTTAACCATGCTTCAATACCCTACATTTAACATATGGATTAGATGAGATAATAGGCTGATGAGATGTTGTATTAAATGAGTTAATACATGTCTGTCTTGCTGTAAGAACTCAATGTTAGTCTTTATTATTTCTCCCCCATTGCCTAATTGCCATGTCTCTAATTGGCTTTTCTTCTTTGTTTAGATAAATACAGTTTTGTTTTGTTTTGTTTTGCCAATCTCCCAGTTAATTAACTTTTTTCCCAACATAATATTTTTTATGAATTATTTGGGAATTTCATACAGTGCACCCCAATCACACCACTTCATATTTCTCCCAGGTCTACCCACCACTACCACCACCCCCCCAAAAAAAGAAAATAAAAATATACCAAGTCCAGTTTGTGTGGCCAATATACTCATTGGAGCATGGTCAAACTCCCAGTGGTTGGCCTCTTGAAGAAAACTAAGTCTTCCCCCACCCCACACCAGAAGCCATCATGGTGAAGAGCTACACTTTAGCATCTTTATAAAAATTTTTGAGGACTCTCTTCAATAGCTTATTGTCCAGACTGTTTCTTTTCTTCCTTCCTTCCTTCCTTCCTTCCTTCCTTCCTTCCTTCCTTCCTTCCTTCCTTCCTTTCTTTCTTTCTTTCTTTCTTTCTTTCTTTCTTTCTTTCTTCCTCTTTTCTTTTTTTTGAGAGCTGTCACAGAAGCCTTCACTCTCTCTCATTTTCAGTAAGGAGTCTGCAGTCATCAAGAGTACTGCAAAAGAAGCTTCTTTGCCCATTGCCTCTCAGTAACATGGATCGTGGACTTCCACATGGTTTCTGGAAGCAGCATGTACCATGGACATCCACGAGGCTTTTGTTGGCATCATGGATCATAAACATAAGCATGGATTGTGGCAGTTCTTGAGCCTCTTAATGTGTTAATAAGCCTACTTTCTGCATTGCCTCCAAAGAAACCAAGATGAGACCTGTGTTTTGTGTTTTCAGATTTATGTGTGACATTCCTACAAAGGCTTTTATGTCTGTCTTCCTCTTAAGCTATTCAGAACAAGAACTTTGATCTGTTTATTTTTGTTTTCTAAGCATTTAATATGGTTGAAAATTAAACAAATGGTCAGTGAAGGTAGAACGATTAAGTACTGAAAAACAGATCAGTTTGCAGAAGAATGTCTCTGCATGGTCAACTTTCTGTAGTGGGCTAATAAATGACTGACCCTACATCAAAAATAAATCTCTGTAAACTCTCAAAAAGTACAGAAATATGCAGTTTACCCTTGAGTGTGCCAATATTTTCTTAATAAAGCCATAAGAATTTGCAACAAAAATAAGCCAAAACAACATTTTTTTTCTGCTAGTTTAATGACACTAGGCTGCATTCAGAATGGAAAGCAAATGTGTTGTAATAATTTTACATGGATTTTTACAGGAGCAATACACAATCTTTTATTAGAAAAAGATTTTAAAGCCAGAGTGTATTATTTTGGCAAATTGTACATTTGATGCTTTATCTTTGTTAAATTGCATCTAAATTCTTCTCTCCCAACTACTCTAACTGTATTATTTATTCTTTTTTCCCTTTTATTGAAAATAGAATTTTTCTCACATATCTTGACTATGGTTTTCTCTCCTACTCCTCCCAGTTCTGTCCCAAGTTCTCTCTCATCCGTACCCAACCCCTTTCTCTCTCTCAATAGAAAACAAAAAGGCTTCAAAGGGATAATAAAATAGAATAAGATAAGGTAAGGTAAAACAAAAACTAACATATTGGAATAGGACAAAACAAACAAAGATAAGAAAATGCACCCAAGAAAAAGGCACAGGAAACAAATACAGATACACAGACCTACTTACTTGTACACTCAGGAATTAGGGGCTATTTATTTAAAGACCGTAATTCTGAACATTTGTAGCCAAGCCTCCAAATTTCTATTGGGTAATACTAGTTCATTATTCTCTAGAGCTCAAAGAGAGAGAGAGAGAGAGAGAGAGAGAGAGAGAGAGAAAAGAAACTTCTAATTCAGCCAATTACCTAAGTATTAACTGTTAGGTATTCACATTGAAAGGTACAATAATCTTTAATTATAGTTTGTAATGAGCATAGAGTTAAGCATAAAGCTGCATTTTTCCTTTTGATTCATATTAAACCCTTAGTAATGAGCTTCTTCTCTGAGAATAATAAAGTCCTGATTTAGTACTGAAACACCCAAACAAAAATGAAATAGATGTTTTTGGCATTCAAAGATGATCTGGTTATTTTTCAAATAAATGGCTCTTTATGCAAGTTAAGGAAGTCAGCTGCCAGAAAACATTAGAAACCATTAAGAGGAAACCATAGTGTAGGGCTGTCTTCATCATTGTTTTCTTTTCCATGCAACTATGTTCGATTTATTCAGTTTTGTAAGATCTAAAGCATTTGATCATCTTTTGAAAAGTAGAATTTCCTTAGTTCTCATCATTCTTCATGCACTCTTCTCCATAAAAATGGTTTTGGAAACACTGTGGGAGTGATGCTGAAAAGTTGGGTATGTTCTCCTGTGCCCTCAGTTTACTGTCTGAGTTTGGGCAAATTATTCAACCTTGACTTTAATTATAAAATAGAACATCCACTTAGATATTGATGAATTGGAAATGATTTCATTTGCCTTCAACAGAAGTTTTAAAAGATCAACATATGCAATGTTAATTATTGTAGAAAATTCTACATGCCATACATAAAAAAAAATGTTATTCTAATAACACACTTTGCTTTCAGGAAAAAAACAAACCAATTCTACACTGCTCCCCTCCTGTTACTTCATCTGCTATGTTATTCAACTTCTTCTGCATATAGACCTCAAATACAAAACATGATGTATGATGATGATGTCAGCCTCTACATCATGATATCTAAGGTGCTGAACCTACCTTCAGTTGCCAACAATTTCTGTGTCTTTTAAATAAGAGATTCAATCGAATTAGCTCATACCAGTAGTCCTGTCTATTACAGACTCCCTGAAATGTATAGTGTGGAGATGTGAGAGCCAGCCCTCACCTGATGGCACCGCCTTACTGCCTGCTCTATCCCAGTAAGTGATACTGCACCCAGAGTGCTCAGACCTGTAATGATTCACACACAACTCCTGTGACGGATGAAGAAACTTAATATGGTACCAGGCATCCCTTAGGAGCCATTGACCTTTGCCCTGGAATGCAGTTGAGGTAAGAATAGTATAATGGTGTTCCTGCTGTAAAGGTATTTATCCTTTTGCTTTGGGATGAAGTGAGTGGTCTTTTTACTACTATACAAGGGGAAAGAGAAACAACTAGGGGACTAAAAAATTTTCCTGCCCAGCTGTGTATTCTGTACATAATTGTAATGTGCACCTTTGTATCCACTTCTGTAATGTCAATCTCTTCCCCCCCCCAACCCCCGCTTTAGCTCCTAGTGGCACAGCAGGCTTTTTGGCTCTAACACTGTATGAATAAATTCATTTAACCTGAATTTGAATTGTATCTAAGTCTTTGGTCTTTCCTAGTAGATTTGCCACAACCATAGGTTGTCCCAGTGACTTCTTGATAAATGACAGCAGGATGTGCTGCTTTCTGCAGGGATGGAAGCCAGTATTTCCACAGTCCCTATAGCATCTTAAAAGAGATGTGGATGTTGTCTTTATCACTCTTCCATAGCTGCAAAGACACTGGCAACTCTTAGAAAAGAAAGCATAAATGACAGCCTCCATGGAAGGACATCCTTGACACATGCTTGGCCTTGGCAACTTGCCTTAGCCACAGAGGAAGAGTTCACAACCTACTTCTTGTATCCTTGACTCTAAATCCAGAATCATGTGGCCAAAGCTGCTGAGTTCTACAGCTTCGTGGGGCTGTAACATGGCCTCCTCTTTCAATTACATTTGCATCAGCTTTCTGTTTTTGATGGTTTCCTTCACTGCTCAAGCTTTTCTTTAATTCTTTTTCACAAATTGGAAGCTTGGCTGGGTGGGGTCTTTCCCTGAGGTCACCAAGTCCCTTTATTTCATTTAGCTTTATTCCATCAGGCTTTTCTTTAAACTTTTTATCACACTGGGCATGGCTCAAATATTACATCTTCTATTGCTCAAACTGTACATTTTGTATTATTTCTTTCTCAGGTTGCACTTTTTTATTATAGACCTACAAAATAGTGACCACTAGGAACCACATAATAGTCAATATTAGGTTGTTTTAAATGTAGAGGTGTCAATGGCATTAATCTAAAACTCTTCCATTTAGCCTCAGGCAGATTTTTAGAACAAGGGCAAAAAAGCAGCCACCTTCATTGCCAAAATACCATGGAATGGTCTCTAGGTCACTTAATAATATTCTTTCCCTGAGAAAATTTTTAAGCTGGGACCCCACACTTCAAATAGCCCTCAGCACTGTCTTCTATGCTCCTACTGGGATGGCCATTTAGGACCTGCTTAAAGCATCCAATCACTTTTCTGTCTTAATTAGGGTTACTACTGCAGTGATAAAACACCATGACCAAAAGTAAGTGAGGAAGAAATGGTGTGTTTGGTTTATGGTTCCATATCATGGCCCATCACTGAAGGAAGTCAGGACAAGAAATCAAATAGGGCAGGAACCTGGAGGCAGGAGCTGATGCAGAGGTCATGGGGAAGTGCAGCTTATTGGCTTGCTCCCCAAGGCTTGCTCCCCACGGCTTACTCAGCCTGCTTGCTTAGACCATGAGTCCAGGGGTGACCCTTCCCACAACTGACTGCCTCCACCCCATCACTAATTAAGGGAATACTCTACAGTTTTACCTACAGCCTGATCTTATGGAGGCATTTTTTCAGTTGGGACTCCCTTCTCTCTGACAACTCTAGTTTGTGTCAAGTTTACATGAAACTAGCCAGCACAACTGACCCCATGTCAGCTTGACACACAAACACTTCACTGTTAAGCCAGAACCTTTTCTTTGTTATTTATCCCCAAGATCACACATTAATAAAGACATCACAATAGAAAACATTTGCAAGCTTAAAACTTCCCATAGCTTTACAAATTCAAATACTTTAAACATTGTTTCTTCTTAAAATCGTAAGTCCCTCTTAAAATCCAACCTATTTTTAAAACTCCAAAATCTCTCATTTAAAGTCTCTCAATTATGGGCTTCTGTAAGATCAAAAGTAAATACCTTCTTACTTCAAGAAGGAAGAATAAGGGCACACTCTCTTTCTGAACAAAGCAGAACCAAACTCGAACCATATAAATGACTCAATGTCCAATATTTTGACTCACTCATGATCTTCTGGGCTCCTCCGAGAGCCTTGGATAACTTCCTCACTCTGCCCTATATAGCACACAACTTTTCTTCCAAACTGAGGCAGGCTTCACCTCACCACTGCTGCTGTTTGTTGTGGTCATCCATGGTATTAACATCTCCGAAATACTGGGGTCTTTGGCTGTGGCTGGGCTTTCTTCATGATTCCAAGATTCAACTTCTCTGCAAATCCCCTTTAATCCTGGGTTCTCAACTACTGCAAATCCTACTTCAACTGGTGAAGGTGTAGCCTTTTGTCTTTATCACTATGCTATAGCTGTGAAGAGAAACCATGACCAAGGCAACTCTTACAAAGGAAAAATTTTAATTAGGGGCTTGCTTACAGTTTCAGTGCTTAGTCTATTATCATGGTGCAGAGCACGGCAACACACATGGCAGTAGAGAAGTTGCTGAGAGGTTTACATCTGTTTTGTAGGTAGGTAGGGAGAGAGAGAGAGAGAGAGAGAGAGAGAGAGAGAAAGAGAGAGAGAGAGAATGGGCCTGGAATGGATTTTTGAAATTCAAAGAGCTTCCCCCTCCCACAGTTTCTACAAGACCACACCTCCTTATCCTTCTAATTATTTCAAAGGGTTCCACTCCCAGGTGACTAAGCATTCAAATATATGAGCATATATGGCTATTCTCATGCAAACCACACAGATATCTAATTTTAACGGAGTCTTTCAATGCTGGGGATAAATGTACATTGGACAAGTTTTTGACTTAAGAGTTTAAAGGTTTTAGACATGGTGAAGGGGATTTAACAGTTTAAGAGTAAGTCGTCTTGAGCCAACTGAAGTAAATTGTTTCTCTAAGAAAGTAAAGAGGGGTTGAAGATAATGATTTAGCTGAAATAGTTGAAAAACACTCCAGATTCTACTTTTTACAAAGGATCAGTGACAAATCGCATAGAGAATTCAAATGAGCAGCTGAATAATGTAGGAAAATCAATTTGGTACCTAGATGAGAAAAGATGGCTAAAGTAGGGGAAAAAAAGAAACCATTATGGAGGAGAAAAAAATATGAAGCAATATTTAAAAAGGGAACTGAGGTTCTGAAAAAATAAAAACAGAAATGTTAAAAATGTAAGTCAACCAACCACATGAAAGACAGTGTAAGAAAGCATCATCAACAGACAAGCACAAACAGAAGAAAGAATATGAGGGTGGAAAGACAAGATCCAGGTCACAATACATTCAACGATACAATAAGAAAAATAAATATATAAGAATGACGAAAACTTCCAAGCATTCTAAAAATCTACAGGGTAGATGAAAGGGCTGAGATAAAAATCTAAAAGCACAGACAATCTATTCAATGAAATTTTATTAGAGAATTGCCCAAACCTAGGATAAAGTGAATATCTAAGCAAAAGAAGCATTTAGAAGCCTCCAGAAAACACAACCAGCATGAAAACTATCTACAACATATCACAAGTTAAGATACTAAAAACAAAAGACAAAAATATTAAAAGCTGTAAGTGAAAAATATCAACTCACACCTACAAAGGAAAAGTCATGAGAATAACACCAGATTTCTTATCAGAAAACAAAAAGCCTGGAAAGTAGGACATGACTTCTTTCAGGTCATAGAGACAAACCACTGGGCAGGTGAGACTGCTGTGCATGTAGCAGAGCTTTCCACACAGGCCCACAATGACCTCAGTTCAGTCCTGGTAACTTACCTGAAGTTCGAGGAGAGAACCTGACTTGTCCTCTGATTGCCACAAGAATGAAGCAGCACGTGTTTGCCTGATACCACAAGTATGTTGCATATTGTACACACTAACACATAAAACAACAACAACAATCATGATAAAAATGTTACTTAAAAAAAAAAACAAGCAACTTTCAGTTGGGATTGCTATATCTGGGAACCTCTTAAAAACAAATGGAGAGGCCAGCATGAATGCTCAGTGGGGAAAAGTGCCGGCTGCCAAGAGCCCCATGGTGGAAAGATGCCCTCAAGTTGTTCTCTGACCCCCATAAGGATGTGCAAGAGCACATGTGAACACAGACAGTAAATACAAATAAACAAACAAATGGAAAAATAGAATATTTCAAAAGAAATACAAACTAAATCAATTCTTGACAGTCGACACAGTTCTGCAACAAAAACATAAAGGAATTCTGTACACAAAAAACAAGAGAAAATTAAATTCATCCGAGGAATAGGTTGAAACAAAGAGATCAGGAAAGAGTTCGTCACTGACAAAGCAGTAAACCAGCAAACCCCTGATACAACTAGGGGAGAAAGGAAAGAACAAAGAGTAATTCAACCAGCCAAGAAACAGCTAAAAAAACCACAATACTAGTTAGCAAACCTCAATAATCGCATTAAAAGTAAATGTTCTCAATATATACCGTTTGGAAGATGTGCATTAACAAGATACAGGTATATGTTTTTTCCAGAAAAGGCTCATCAGTATCATACACACCCACCAATGAAGTCAAAGATGGACATCAAGATATAAAGCAAGAGGAAGTTGGCAATGCTCCAGAATAGTCATTCTGGCACCTAAGTCTTTAATAGCACAAAGCACTTAAATTTAAAAATCAGAAAGATCTCAATGAAATGGACAAATAATTTATGTCAAGGTCTTAGAAAAACATGGATAAGCCAAAACCTGAAGCTCCAAGAGGAAGGAAACTTTAAAGATCAAGGCAGAAATAAATTAAACTGGAGACCAAATGAACAATACACAGAACTTAAGAAAACGATTGATTGAAAAGGTTAAAAAAAAAAACAACTTGACAAACTGCTACCAAACTAACCAAAAAATGAAAAAATGAAACATAAACCGCAAACATAATAAAGTTACAATTGCAAGAGAAGGCCATTACAACAGAGTCCAGTGAAATTTAGAGTAGCACTGGACAACACTTTGAAAATTTATATTAAAAACCCTTGAAAAATCTAGAAAAAATTAATACATTTCAAGATATATATATATATATATATACATATATATATATATATATAAATTGATCAAGAATATAGAAATAAATTAAATTGGTCCTCACTAAGCAGCCTTATTTGAGAAGTATTCTCTCCACAAAGAAAAGGCCAGGATCAACAAATTCATTGCTGAACTGACCTCTAAGGAAGGGTTGATGTTAATGTTTCGCAAACTGTTCCACAAAATGGTAAAGACTGTGACAAACTTGTTTGGAGGCCAGACCTACCTTGGCCTCCAAACCATATAAAAACACAACAACAACAAAACTGTAATTGTTAATAATTATTGACAACCTGACAGGATGTAGGGCCATCTAAGAGACAAACCTCTGGTCATTTCTGTTGAGTGAGATTCTAGACTGGGTTAGCTGATATGACGAGATCCCCCTCATTGGTTACCTTTCTTTTGGCCATTATGTCAGGGAAGTCATGATGGCAGCCGGTCATCCTATATCTGCAGATAAGAAGCCAGGGGTGAGGAATGCTGGTGCTCAGCAACTTTGTTCCTTTTCATTCTCCCATGTCAGGGTGCCACCCACAGTCAAGATGGGTCTTCATACCTTAATTAACCTAATCAAGAAACGCCTGCACAGCTATGCCCAAGGTCAGCCAGATCCAGTCAAGTTTACAGTCAACACTAACCAGCAAAGACAGCTTACCAAGTACAGGCGCTTTGACCCATTCCTGATGGCGTCAGGTCAACGACCAGATCCACATGATGGATGGAGAGAACTGACTCTTTTCAAATTGAACTCTGACCTCCACACATGGTTTGTGAAAAACACGTGCCCCACATGGATACATACATACATCTTTAAAATTAAGTCTGTCCTTTGGCAACTTGAGACCAAAACACATCATTTTTCAGCCATAACCTTCCACTTCATATCTTAAAGGTTCATTTTCATCTCAGAAAGCAAAATTCATCTGGTCCAAGTCAAAAAGTTCTTCTGTTCTTTACTAAACATGACCTTGTTCAGAAGTCCAAAGCCTCTTCTTAGAGCTTGGCTGGGAGACCCCAAATATCAATATGGAAATATTACACATCTCCAATATTGAATGACATGGAAAAAACAAACTCATTACAACAACAACAAAA
This sequence comes from Psammomys obesus, assembly GCF_907164565.1. Taxonomy (NCBI): domain Eukaryota; kingdom Metazoa; phylum Chordata; class Mammalia; order Rodentia; family Muridae; genus Psammomys; species Psammomys obesus. Next base: position 6,155,532 of record NW_026596064.1, read on the forward strand.
AAGAAAGAAAGGGAGGAAGGAAGAAAGGAAGGAAGGAGGAAAGAAAGAAAGAAAGAAAGAAAGAAAGAAAGAAAGAAAGAAAGAAAGAAAGAAAGAAAAAAGGGAAAGCAAAATAAAGCAAGAAAACACTTAATCTCACATCTCTGTTTAGCATCTGGGGTTTATGATTAAATCATCTGAACACCAAAGCAGTTGGTGAGTCCCACCCTCCAGCTCTGCTGCCTAGAGCCAGGCTGACTTTAAACTTTCCCAGCAAATACCTCATGTTCTGGCATATCAGCCTCCTGGGGTCCCCACTGCAACTTGAGTTTTATCTGTACAACTTTGCATCTTGGCTGCTAAGGGCTTCCTTTAAGGGATGCCGACTCTATTGTTAGTTCCCTGACCACACAGTGGCTCTCTGGAACTCTGCTGCAATTATGCATCATTCCCCACAAACTCAGGGCAGCTGATGACATACCATCACAGCCAGGAGGAGGAAGGCTGTGAATGTCGGTGCTCAGCTCCTTACCCGTTCCTTCTCACTCAGACCAAGACCCATGGCATGGTGCTGCAAACACTGAGAGTTGGTCCCTCACAGAAAATGGGTCTCACACTCATGAACTCATACCAATGACGGTTATGTCACGAGACTGGACACGTTCTTCTATCAGGGATGAGGGAGCTGCTAATGAAGCCGAGCCTCTCCCTGAGACGCTACAGAGTTAACGGTTGCTAAGACAGCAGAGTTGGGAGTCCTCATGATGTAGTCAGGGGTAAGCTGCTTTTGCTCAAGCAAATAACACAACATGCACGCTTATGTAAGCAACCTTAGTAAAATAGAATGTGGCACACACACACACACACACACACAAATATACACACTCTCTCACATATTCTCACACACTCAAACACATACTCACATGCATTCTCTCTCTCTCACACACACACACTCAGCACACACATGCTCATAAACACATACTCAAACACATATGTATGCACACTCACACACCTACACTCAAACACATACCCACACATACGTACTTACAGACTCACATATGCACACACACACATACATACACATTCACACATACCTTCACATAAGCACAGACACGCACACACACCCTCACACACACTCACACTCACTCACATACACACATACATATACCTTACACTCAAACACACTCACACACACATACTCACATGTGCACACACATACTCACCCATACCCTTACCCAAGCAGGCACACTCACATACCCTCACACATACACACTCATGCGTACTCACACACACCAAAAGGAGGGACTTCGTTGGGAAGAAGAGTGTTTATTTAGAGGGGGATGAAGATAAGAAAAAACAATGAAATGAAGATGATCAAAGCAGTATGTTTACATACACATGTGAAATTATGAAAGAATAAATACATTTTAAGAAAACTTTAAAATTTGAAAAAACAAATCCCACCCAGACTTGCCCATGGCTTACGGAGCTGATATTTAATTTTAATAATCACATGAACAGTAAACAGATCAGATAAATATTGATGATCTTTATAAATCTGTAAAACTTAAACTCCAAACCCTTCAACTTGTTGGAAAAAGAAGAAGGGAAATAATGCAATTATATTTAAAAAAATATATATATATCCACTCCATAAATGGGCCGAGATACTGCGTAGAGCGTTCTTAAGAAGAATGAAAGCAAAAAGCTAACAAGCAGCAAATACAGGCCCTGTTACTCCCTGAGGCCTGTGTTCCTCTGGAACCTCATGAGCTGGGTTGACTGCCACTTTTGTAGGGAAAGGGACAGAACTGGAAATCCTTGTGTTATTTAAACCAGACTCAGATGGACAAATACGATGTTTCCTCTCACATCCGGCATATAGTTTTAAATGTGTGTGAGCGTGTGTGTACACGCAAATGCGGGCATGCAAGCATATGTGCATATGTCTGCAAGTCATCAAATTAGAAAGTGGAATATAAGAAGGAAGGGAACGATGGTAATGGAGTGAAAGGGCTCAAAACCAACAACAACAACAACAAAAAACCCGTAAATGTTATGAAGCAAAACAAGCCTATGGTGGTAACACGGGTGGGTCAGGGACAGGGAGAGGAAGGTAGATGGCAGAGCAAATAAAGTATATTGACATCTATTCATGAAAACGTCACAGTGAAACCCACTGCTTTGTATGCTGTGCAAAATATAACGGCAAGGGCCTGAAGAGAGACAGCTCACCTGGCAAAGCACTTGCTTTGCAAAGTGACAGCCTGATTTCTGTTTATCCCCAGAACCCACTGTAACAAGCAAGACATAGGAGCACACCTGTGTGAATCCAATGGAGAGGCCTAGACCGGTGAATCCCTGGGGCTTTTCTGTTCTCAGTTCACAATGGATCTCTTAATAGCTACCTCAATGAGGAAAAGAAAAAAAGAAAAAGAAACAAACAAAACAAAACACATGGGTCATCCTACCTGAAGCCATTAATTTTCCTCCCTAAGGAAGGTGCTTGAACATTCATAAGCTTTCCACATGACCCTTGTGGTCAGCTAAGAGAGCAAACCAGTAGCTAAGATTCTATTCTATAAGCCAGGCTGGATAATGAGCTGTTTGCTCAGACATCCACGGGGGGGGGGGGGGGGGTAGCATCCGTGGTGGTGGTGCTCTCGTAACATGTACAATTATACTTGCTCTCCGAAGGTAGTGTGGCCACAGTAGTTAACTGGGAACTAGTCTGGCAGTCGTATTTCTCATCCTAAGGGAGTGTCTGTCCTGGGATGATTTATAGTATGAGCACTCCACCCAAATATTCTATCTAGGTGTTAAAAAGCCAACACCCTGGAAGTCAAAAAGAGAGAATCTGTTGGGACATGAGTCTGTGTTGAACCTGGGTAGGGCGGATGCCCCAGGTGCCAGGGCTGCTGGTGATGACTAAAGTGGGTAGAGGAAGTGAACAGAATCTTTTTCCAGGGCTGTGTCCTGGGGCTCCCGAAGGACAAACATTGAAAGATGATGAGTCAGCTGCTCAGTAAAAGAGTGCCAGATGATGGTTAGAAGCTGTGAGAAGCATCATAGAGATAGAGGAGCAGATGAGCTACAGGCCTGTTCTTGAATGCAAGGGTCTTGTCGGAAATTCAGACTGTTATCAAGTAATTTCTTGTTGGAGGAGAGAAAGCATGCAGAAAGAGCATCTGAAGCACCCAGAAAAATATCACCAGGAATCTGCATACGTGAGAAGAGAAGACCAAAAATTCTGTTTAGGCACAGCTCTGGTTACTTTAAAATGGCGGAAGGCTAAGATTAGACATAACAGCTAGCCATGATGAATAGAGAAGAGGGTGATGATAGCAGAAAGTGTGAGATTATCTTCTCCTATGTTTACATCAATGCTAATGATCCCCAGGCATGATTCCTAAATGACTGAGGCCAAATGTAAAAACAGGGATGTATCTCTCAAATAGTCTTAAGCCCATGCAGTTACCAATTATGAGCCAGAAAACGAAACAGAATGCAAGTGGGCATGGTTTGACAAAAGCGGTGTATGGGGTGGGGCCGTTTTAGTGTGCACCAGACATCAGTTATGCATTATCTCATCCTCTAATAGTTCATAAAATGTCTGCTGTGCTTTAGATAGGGTTTGCATATATAATCTCCAATGTGATATGTTCTTGGTTACTCATGTGCAGACATTAAGAAATGAAGTGTAACGGGAAGTCTGCTCCCTCAGAAAACATCAATGTGGCTCTAATGCAGCGGTTCTCAACCTGTGGCTTGTGACCTCTTTGGCAAACCTCTATCTCCAATAATATTTACATTATGATTCATAACAGTAGCAAAATTATAGTTATGAACTAGCAACAAAAATAATTTTGTGATTGGGTTTGTGCACTGTGTGATGGTTGTCAAATGTTGATTTCTGTACCAGCAGAGAGTTGAGTACAGACCTAATCTTTGTTATTGTTATTTTTATGAAGTATCTCTGGTTTCAGTGTTTTGTAAACTTCTTCTCCATCACCTTCTGATTGGTCTAATAAAGAGCTGAACAGCATACAGCAAAGGAGAAGAGGATAGGTAGGACATCTGGCCAAGACAGGAATTCTGGGAAAGAATCAGTCACAGGAGATTTGCCAACCAGATGTGGAGGAAGAAACAAGTGCCAGTACTGAGGAGAGGTAATACGCCATGTAGCAGAACATAGATTAGTACAAACATGTTAACTTAAGTTATATGAGCTAGTTGGGAACAAGCTTAAGCTAAGGCCAAGCTTTCATAATAATAAAAAGTTCCTGTGTTATTACTTGGGGAGCTGGTGGACTGAGTCAATCCAGTAATAATTGGAACCCAATGTGGGTTGCTAACTGGAGCCCAACATGAGGCAGTAGCTGGGGGATATTCACAACATAAGGAACTATATTAAAGGGTTGCAGCATAAGGAAGGTTGAGAAGCACTGCTTTAGTGGGACACCTCAGTTCTCTGGAGAGTGAGTTGGTATGAAAACCTGAATGAGAGTTCTGAATTTCTTTTGGTCTTCCTGTCTGGCAATGTGCTCACTTCTTCTATAATGTGCTAGTGCCATTATGTAATAATCTGTGATGTGATGTGCTAAAAAAAAACAAAGCACCAAAACAAACAAACAAACACAAAACCTCACCAGAGCCAAGCTGGTATCAGTACAATTTCTTTGATCCTCTAGAGCTGTGAGCCAAATGAATGCCTCTTCTTTATCTACTTGGTTAGTTTTGATCAGCTGGACATGGACCAGGGTCATTGGGAAGAGGGAACCTCAGTTGAGAAATTGCCAATACATGATTGATGTGTGACCATGTCTGAGAGACATTTTCTTGATTAGTGACTGAGTAGAAGGGTTCAGCCCGCAGTGGGTGGTACTATCTCTAGGAAAGTTGCTCTGGACTATATGAGAAAAGTGGCTGACGAAGTCACAAGAAAAGCAAGCCAGATAAGCAGCATTCCTCCATGTTCTCTACTTTAGTTTCCATCTGTAGGCTCATATCTTGAGTTTCTGTCATGTTGTGACCTCTAAGCCAAATAAACATGTTCCTTCACACAAGTTGCTTTTTGTCTGTTTTTATAAATCACAGAAATGGAAAGCAAACTAAAATAGCCTGTTATATTTTCATAGTAATGAAAAATGGTCTAAATATGACACTCCTGTAGAGTAAACTGACCTCATTTACTAAATCAGAAAATGATATAACATCTATAACATCTAAATATGACACCTAGATAAACCATCTGTGCACCAGAAAACCTTTATAGTTATGTTTATTAAAACACTTATTGTAAGGATTAATAACAGACACTATGCCTGAGAAATCACTAAATTACTGAGATATAGACATAAGGTTATTATATAATTCAAATGCTGATTTCTGTACCCCATATCTGGTTGCAATCATTGTTCTGAGAATCTCCTGTCTCCATGTTGTATAAACACTGCTCCCTGATATGCCAACAAAGCAGCTTTACAGCCAGTTGCAGAGCAGGAGCAAAAATAGGGATGGACTTTCTGCCAACCAGGGCAGGAAAAATTAAAGGAGGAAGTAGGGGTTTCAGCCATGGGCAGATGTCCAGGGGGACCAAGAGACAGAGCTGGATCAGAAAAATTGCAAAGTGCAAGTATTTCTGTGGTGTACACTGAGAGGAAGCCAAATTAGGTTGGAGGGTTAAGAATAGAGTAATAACTGTTCAGTTCTTGTGCTGTGAAGCTTATTATTAAATATATATATATATATATATAAAATAGACTCAATTATTTGCATGATAGTTGGGTTAAGAAAGAAACTGAGAAACAAACGCAAATTTGTAATATTAATGTTGTCAATTACATACAATTTACATTAGAGAATACAAATTACAATGAAAATAATAGGCTATAAGAATTGACAGTTACAGGTAATAAGCAAAAAAGAAGGCAGGTTGCATGATAGCATCTAAATATTTATAAAAACAGAATAACAGCAAAACTTATTCACCGATATGCACATATTTATAACAAGTATAAAATGTAGGCTTTATATGTATCATATCTATTAGAATAATTGATTCTGAGGAGGGAGTTGGCTTTTGAGATAGTATTATAGCAATACACAATATATATTTAAATCTAAATCATTTTATATATTATAGTCATTTATAAATTCAGTTTTTTCAATTTAAACTGTAGTCAGTTTGGTTTCTTTGAAAACACAGAAATATGATAAGAATATGTTTTTATTTTAATCTGATGTGTGCATATTGGAGATGGTTTGCAGCAGCTGACTATGATTTGTCTCATGCTGTAGCAGAGGCATGGTTTTGTCAGCTGTAGATAGTTTCTGTGACTATATGATATTTGGAATCCTGGGAAATTTTCCGAGGTTATATACATGCTAGAATCCTGATAGTTGGGATTGGTGGTTGTTGGTCATTCAGGGGGGTTGACTGCAGTTTGTTGCTCAAAGAAGACACAAGAAGAAAGAAGTTAGATTCAAGGATCTTTTCTTCTTCTTCTCTCTCTTTTATCTAATGATAGGGGTGAAACTGAGGGGATAAAGTGTGGGAAAAAGAACCCATAAAGTAGCAAAGACAATGTATAAGCAAAAAAAAAAAAAAAAACAAAACCAAGAAGAAAGTAACTAGATTCAAAGATCTCTATCTTTTTTCTCCCCTCTATCCTTCTTTCTTTTCTATATAATAATAAAAGGTGAAATGAGGGAGCACAGGGGAAAGGGTGAGAAAAAGAACCCACAAAATACAAAGACCAGCTACAATAAACAATTGCATATATGCTCCTTTGGCTTTATTGGTCCTAAATTCAACCAGGCAAAATTATATGTGCAAGTAATCCAATCAAATAAAAAGAAACAGTAAGAAGAGGAAAGAACAAAGGATGATGCTCTTCAAAATTTTCCATGACACTTAGGCATTAAGAATACTAAGACCAGCCATGGCTAGTCTGTGCCCAAGGAGACACTTAAGTAAACAACACTTAAGACACAACACTTAAGTAAACACCAACACACACACACAGTAGAATGGATGAGTGTAAATATATATAGAAATAACTGTAAATGTGATATCAAGTTTGTATTAGTAAAATAAATCTACAAAAACTCTAAAGAAAATAGAATATAGTAGATGAACAATTTGGAAGGAATTATTTGTTGGTCAGAAAATGGTGTTCAAAAACCCTATAAATATAGTATAGAGATAGAAAAAAATTAGACATTTTAAATAACAGTGTTTAGTATTATGGATGGATCATAGAAAAAACAGAGGAAATGGCAGAAAATGAAACTAGAACTTGTTAGTAAATGGGCTAGGATTTTATATTAACAAGTTTAGGGGTAAATTTTGATAATGCTGTTATTGAAAATATGAAGGGTGACAATATTCTGCTAAGCTTTCAAACAGGATCCTGTCAGAGTTGTCCTCTGAGAGACTCTACCCAGAAGGAGTTCCACAAGAAAAATAACAGAGTCAACTAACCAGGGCCCAGAGGGGTTTGCTGAGACTGAAGCATCAACCAAGGACCATGCATGAACTCGACCTAGACCCCCGACAAAGATGTAGCAGATGGGCACCTTAGGCTTCAAGTGGGTACACTAATAAGAGAAGTGGAGACTGCATCAGACACAGACTCACTTGCTAGCTTTTGGATCACTTTCCTCTGGTAGGACAGCCTTAACAGGCCACAGGGGATGAGGACATGTTTAGCCCTGATGCAACTTGATGAGCTGGGGTGGATGGGAAAGGGAGCTTCCCTTTTCCAAGAAGAAGGGGAGGAGACAGGGGAAAGAGAGAGAGTGGGACTGGGAGAGGAACAGGGAAGGGGCCACAAGGATATAAAGTGATTGAAATAAATAAATGAGAAGAAAAGAAAAGGAAAAGAAATAATGGAGGGTTGTCGGGAGCCGCTCCCGCCATTACAAGATGGCGCTGGCTTCCTGCTTCCTGGTTCTTCTTGCCAGCATTTTCGCGCTTCTTGCCTGCGCCGCCCTGCAGTTTACGCATGCGCAGCTTTATGCTAATGAGGGTTTAGGCTGCACTCCAATTGCCAGCCATATGCTTATGAAGACTTGAACAGAGCACCAATTACAGACGGACAGGTCGCGCTGCTGGCTATTTAAGCAGAGCACAACCCGGGGTTTGGGTCCTTCACCATCTTCAAGAAAGAGCTGTTCAATAAACTTGCTGCTGAAGAAATCCTCGGTTGTTGCGTCGTCCTTATCGGCAAAGGCCGCGCGCGACAAGTGGTGCCGAAACCCGGGAAACCTGCCGAACCCTGGGCGGAGGAACGACTCGAAGGACCCCCGACTGCTCGTCGGAGGAGGATTCAAGCCAGCAGTGCGAAACCGCGGTACTTTTCTGCAAGGTATGATTTCTGTGGTCTGGTGTATTCTGTTTCTCAATGTTAGTCTCGTTTTTGTCTTGTTGTGTTGTCTGTGTCTTAATTGTGGGAAACGGGATAGAGTGGGTGTAAAGGAGGGGCAAAGAGCGTTAGCAGACCATCAAGATAGTCTATCCGAAGCAGAAAAGGGAATTAAGACCGGTAAATCCCCTAAGGATGGGACCAAGGAAGATAAGGCTAAAGCGCTGAAGGCGCGAAAGCTAGTTAAGAAGTTTAAGAAACCAAAACAGACTGGTAGCAAGGAAAAGAAAAAGGTCGCCTCGTCATCGAGCGAGCCGGAGTCTACAGAGAGCGAAAACAGCTCTTCTGAGAATCAACAAACTGATGAGGAATCAGGGCTCGACCCTGACGAGCAGGCAGAGTTGGATGAGGAAGCAGCTAAATATGAGGAAGGGCGTTACCGCCCGGATCCGCCACCATATGTGGCCTATGCTGGCACTTCCGGGTTCTCCATGCGGAAGTCAGACACTAAAAAACCCAAATCTGCAGAGACAAAATTTTCCCTGATATCAGAAAAAGAGAGGAAGCGGATTAAAACCGCGTTCCCAGTCTGGGAGGACGCTCAGAATAATAGACATCATTCTCCTTTAGATCTTAAACAGTTGAAGGCATTAGCGGAAGCAGTCCAGACATATGGCGTCAGTGCCTCCTTTACAGTGGCGCTGATAGAAAGACTGGCTGACAATGCCATGACTCCAGACGATTGGTACAATACTGTAATAGCCTGTCTGACTATGGGGCAATATTTAGACTGGAAGTCCATCTTTCACGAGCTGTGCTCAGCTCGAGCTAATCAGAATATAGCAAGTCAGAGGCCACAATGGAGCTACGATATGCTTACCGGCCAGGGACAGTGGAGGGCCAATCAGCACATGCTTCCAGTGGAAGTGTATCAAAAAATAAACAAAGCAGCAGTAAGAGCTTGGAAAAGTCTCCCTAATAAGGGGCAAGTAACAGGGAATCTTACAAAGATTATTCAGGGAGCGACAGAGCCTTTCTCGGACTTCGTTGCCCGTATGATGGAGGCAGCAGGGCGTGTCTTTGAGGACGCAGAGGCTGCCTTACCATTTGTGGAGCAGCTGATTTATGAGCAATGCACCCGTGAATGCAGGAATGCTATTACACCATGGAAAGGAAAAGGGCTGAATGCCTGGATGAAGGCTTGCAGGGAAGTTGGAGGCCCGTTGACAAATGCCGGGATAGCAGCAGCCGTTTTATCTGCACAGAAGGCGGCCGGCATGAAATGTTTTAAATGTGGGAAGATGGGCCACCTTAAGAGGCAGTGCAGGGCTCCAGACAACCCTGTGAGAGAAAAGCAAGACAAACAACCAGAGACTTGCCCCCGATGTAAGAAAGGGAAGCATTGGGCTAATGAGTGTAGATCCATCAAAGACATATATGGGAGACCGCTTCCGGAAAGATCAGATGAAACGGGACAGTCAAAAAACGGGAAGAAGGGCCCTCGCCCTCAGGGCCCGAAAATATATGGGGCGATCGGTCGCGAGGCACCCCGGTCCAGAGAGTTTGTGAGAGCACCGCGATCCGAAGGGCAACTAGCGGATCAGCAGGACTGGACCTCTGCGCCACCACCAGAGCAGTATTAACCCCTACAATGGGTTGTCAGCCGATCCCAGTCGATTTAGCTGGGCCGCTGCCGCCAGACTCGGTAGGGCTCATAATGGGACGGTCATCTACTGCTTTGAAAGGGCTGATAGTACATCCTGGGGTAATAGATCAGGATTTTGAAGGACAAATTAGAGTGTTATGCTCTTCCCCAAGAGGTATCAGTGCTATTTCCCCAGGAGATCGAATAGCGCAATTGCTGGTCTTGCCAAGTCTCCATCAGTTATTTCCTGGAAAAAAAGAGGCCCGAGGAGAAAAGGCATTTGGCTCCTCGGGTGGACAACATACCTTTTTGTCTTTACAACTAGACCAACGACCCATGATGGTTTTAAAGGTTAATGGAAAGGAATTTAAAGGGTTATTAGATACTGGTGCTGATACTAGCATCATTTCCTCCTCTTGGTGGCCTGCTGAGTGGCCTCTCAACCAATCTTCCCAGTCTTTACAGGGTCTGGGATACGAGGAAACTCCCTCGGTGAGTGCAGCAACATTGCACTGGGAGGATCCCGAGGGACATCGTGGCACATTTACACCATATGTTTTGCCGCTCCCCATTAATCTTTGGGGTAGAGATGTCTTAAAACAGATGGATTTCAGGCTTACTAATGAATATTAATGAGCTCATTCTACCATAAAGATGATTCTCCAAAAACAAAAAGGGGGAATAGGCCCCACTACTATGGGACCTAAGACTAAGATTTCCCTTGTTCTATTCACTATAAATTTTTTAACTTTGGATTCTGAAGGACGGTCTGCTACAGACAGACATGTCAGTCATAGAACATCAAATGAAACAGTGAAATGGAAGGATGTTCTTGATAATCAATGGAAAGGACCGGATCCTATTTTAATAAGATCCAGGGGAGCTGTTTGTGTTTTTCCACAGGATCAAGAAAATCCGATTTGGGTTCCAGCGCGGCTGACCAGAGTGATCAAGCAAGATGAGCCTGATTTTAACCCTGATCCTGATCCTGAGCGGAGTGCAGATGAACCTGGAGGTGGAGACCCAGGAGATCCGCTGGGGGATCCTATCAACATTCCCACGACCAATGCCAGTCATGTATGATGCACAAGTCTTCCCCCGGCTCTTTACCACCAATGACTCCATAGGGCTACCATATTTGCCAATGTCTCAACAATCTAATTGGTCCGCCGAATTTGATGAGACAATGAGAAAATTACGCCTAGCAATTGTTCAAATTAATTCCACTCGCCTAGATGTTTCTGTTACTCAAGGATTATTTAACTGGTTGTCCTCTGCATTTTCCTATTTTAAAGAATGGATTGGTGTAGGAATGTTTGGCATGTCTATGCTCGCGGGGCTGTTCCTCTGTTTTTGGTTGCTCTGCCGTTTTAAGAGACAGCAACATCTTAAAAATGTGGCCATGGTGCGGGCTATGCTGGCTGTGGAACAGGGAGCATCTCCCCAAGTTTGGCTTAACATGCTCAGTCGTTGAGACACTGTCTGGACTTGTAGCACTCCTGACGGGCACAGGTTCCCATTGCACCAGGATGCTGTTCAAGACAGACCTCTGCACCTCCCAGGGCTCAGGTTCCCATTGCACTGGACTCAAGGTGCAGAGGGTCTCTTACACTGTGTAAACTCCTTGATCGCTGACGCTGTTGGCTCAGCAGGCTGATCGGTAACCTCATGGTGTGTTATTTTTCTGATTGAGATGGCCTTTAATATATATAAAAGGGGAAGATGTCGGGAGCCGCTCCCGCCATTACAAGATGGCGCTGGCTTCCTGCTTCCTGGTTCTTCTTGCCAGCATTTTCGCGCTTCTTGCCTGCGCCGCCCTGCAGTTTACGCATGCGCAGCTTTATGCTAATGAGGGTTTAGGCTGCACTCCAATTGCCAGCCATATGCTTATGAAGACTTGAACAGAGCACCAATTACAGACGGACAGGTCGCGCTGCTGGCTATTTAAGCAGAGCACAACCCGGGGTTTGGGTCCTTCACCATCTGCAAGAAAGAGCTGTTCAATAAACTTGCTGCTGAAGAAATCCTCGGTTGTTGCGTCGTCCTTATCGGCAAAGGCCGCGCGCGACAGAGGGTGGACATTAATGTGCTTGCTGCTCCATCATTAAGGCCAACACAACCTCTTCAGGCTTCCAAAGGCACATTGTGTGTGTGTACATAACCCCCTCCCACACACACACACAGATACATAAACAAAATAAAAATAAATCTTAAGATTAAAATGTAAAAGAAAATAAGGAAGGTAAATTGAAGAGATGTTCATCTGAAAGAAGGAATCCTGGCAAGGAATCCTGTCCCATGTGTTATAATCACTATCCAATGAGGAATGCTGGTGGAATCATTTCCATGTCACTTTCTAAAAACTTAGCGTCAATAGTTCTGAAGTGGACTGATGATGGCCAGAAGTGAAAGGACTGGCTTGTTGACACCAAGAATAATCTTAAAAAAAAAAAAATAGAGCACAACATCACTCCTACAGAGAAAGCTTTCTGCCAACCACTTCTTACTCATGGGAATAAATAAACATACGGTCAGCATTCTTTAGGAAAGGGGGTTTTATTTGTCCAGCAAAGCCAGCAATACTGTAAACAGGAGCCCTTTGTCAGTACACCCTCAAGGGAATGATGACTCTGCAATGGGTGGGACACCTTGGCTCCTCCACAGGAAAATTGAGGATTTTCAATAAACCACCAAAGATTCTGAAGCACTTGCCTAAGAGACATTAGTAATGTTTGGGGTGGCATTATTAATAAGACTTTTTTTTTTAATTTTAGTTTAGTCTTGTCTCTACCCTACTATGTTTACAATAGAGAGGACAAGGCTTATTACTCATGAACTTGTTTGTGCCATTGTTAGAATGTTGTTTCATCCATTTAGATCTAAGCACTTTATATGAAAATAAGTTATTTATATCAGCTAACTTCATGCTAGTCTCAAAGAGCAGAATATGAATACTGTATTACTCAGTAGTTGACTAAATTTGTTAATTCAGTTATATTTCCCATCACTTCCATTAATTCAAACAAAGGAAATGTTGGTGATAACTTAAAAATTTGGTATGTAGCTTGTAATTTTTGAGAAATGGCTGACCCAAATATTGTCCCCAATCTTTAGAAGGGTGGTACCACCCCTGTCAAAGGGTGGTAGTTCAAGATATGCTCAGAGGAAGATGGGTGTAGGTTACTGATCTGAAGGAAATGAGAGCTTGGCTCATCGTGACTCTCCTAGAAATGTGAGTGGGTGGACTCTGGCCTTTTTGATACTGCTTGTCTCCTTGGACCATTTTCTATTCCAACATATTATCTCATCAAGATCTTCTGTCTTCTGTGATAAGAATGGAAGCTGTACTTATATTATACTTCTGAAATTTGCTAATAAATTCTGAAAAGAATCACTACTTCTTTGCAAAGTATAAAGTACAATTTGTTGGAATTGTCATTTGGAATGAGTCATCTATAGGTCTTTTCAAAGAGTTTTAGTCTTACCAAGAGTTTTAAACTCTGTGATTTAAAATTATAATTAAAATCATTTTTTAAAATTCTGCTTATAAAAGTTGTCATGGTTGTCAGTTGTTAGTAGAAGTTCACATAAAACTGGGAGAAAAAGTTGTTCACAGAGAGCAGTGCAAATCACTTTGCTACTCCGTGTGACAGTCACAGGGAAAGGCTGCTGCCATCAATCAGCAGCCTCACATTTCAGCTAGTTTTTAAAGATGAATACAAAAGTTGTTATGAATAAATTGTTATAGGTGAGGATACAGTAGATGTGGGGTGTGGTCATGATCCCCCTGCTTCGTGTGCTATCTTCTCCTTAAGTAGATGCGGCACTACAGACAGCTGTCAGGAACCACAAAGCAAAGCTCTGCACCTCTGTCTTCCTATTAAAGTGACTGAGGAAGAACCAACTTTATGATTACTATAAGTTCACAGTTGAGTAACCAAACATGCCTAGAGTATATGGCCAAGAAAAGGAATGCCTCAAGAATACTAGTCAATCAACTAAAACTCATGAATGAATATACAATCTCCCTCTCTTTAGACATTTTTGTTGTTGTTTTGTTTGGTTTGAGGTAGGGGTGGTTTGAGACAAGGCTTCTCTGTGTAGCCCTAAGTATCCTAGACTCACTTTGTAGAACAGGCTGGCCTCAAACACAGAAAATCTCTATCTTCTGCCTCCTGAGTCCTGGGATTAAAGAGGTTTGTTTGTTTATTTTGTGTTTTGAGACAGGGTTTCTCTGTATAGCCCTGGCTGTCTTGGAACTTGCTCTGTAGACTGTTGGGGTGATCAACAAATATTGTATTGTATGCTATGAAAAAGGTGTGTTCCTGTGTTTTCAGTTGGTAACTGTGTCGACACCAGGCCAGTAGAGTATATACTATCTTTGTCACTCTCTCACCTGCTCAAGAAAGAAAGGCAAAATGCCAGGGGGAAGATCAAAGCCAACTGGTGGAGTAGGAATTTGGTCTTTTGTGTAAAGGGCTGGTGGCTCAGATCTGGGGCCCAGAGAAGCAGACAGAAGTAGGAAGAAGTCAGAAAAGAGATGGGACAGTGGTGGGAAGTAGGCAGTGAGGACCACCTGGACAGACACATGGCAAAGAAGTTGGGTTAAGTTAGAGCCTTTCAGTTAGCTGTGGGACCACCTGGTTAAAGTTATTTTAATATAATTGTGTTTGTTTCTCAGTTTCTCTCTTATCCCAGCCATCACACAAATAATTGATACTCTTTTATATTTGTTTAATAATAAGTTTCACAGCACAAGACCTGAGCAGTTATTACTCTATCCTTAACCCTCAAAGCTAATCTGGTTTCCTCCCAGTGCACATCCCAGAGATACCTGCACTTTGTAGCATTTTTTGTACCAGTTCCTCTCATGATGTCACCTGGACCTCTTCTGTGACTGAATCTTTCTTCTCCAGCTCCTCCTCTGACTGGCAGGAAGTCCAGCCCTATTCTCTCCCTTCTCAGCGATTGATTGTAAGCTGCTTTATTGACAAATCAGGTAACAACTGAGGAGCAGTGTTTATATAACATTGAGACAGAAGATTCTCAGAACAAGGATTACAATCAGATACTGTGTGGGGGGGGGAGGGGGTGTAACAGAAATCAGCATTGGAATTACACAAAAATTATATGTCTACGTTTCCCCAGCAAAATGCCAACAGCCTTAAACTATATAGATGTCTATGTGTCTTTATTATTAAACTGAGAACAGGATCCCCAAAAGCCCCTAATAGTAGACTAGGTTGGTATCACAGTCAAAGAGATCTGCCTGCTTCTGCCTCTGCCTGTCAAGTGCTGGGATTAAAACCATGTGCCAACACTTCCTGGCTTTAAACACTTATTTTGAACCTTTTTTTTTTTTTTTTGTATCCCTGAGTCTTCTCATTGTAGAAGACTTCTTCTCAGTATAGTCCTGCTTTTCACACTCATCTGAAAAAGCAATTAGAATACAGCTCCATCATTTTGCTTTCAATAAATCTTGGCTAAACTATACAAAACTCGTGTTCAGTCCTGCCCTTGCTTATTCCTATGTAAATCCAGGATTGTAAAGTGAATCACACTTCTTTAGTTGTGGTTCTCCTCCTTCCTGGGAGGATGTTGGCCAGCAGCCCACAAAGACAGAAAGAATAGAAGGTGAGGCACAGAGCTTGGAAGGACATGAACATGATGGAGATCAAACCGTCCAGGAACCACTCCAGGGAGCTAGTTCAACTTTAATCCCAGAGAAAAAAGGCTATATACCCCTTGGGGAGTGATTGGGGGGTTCCAAGGATAGATGTACATAATTGGTTGGAACTAGGCATTTCAAGGATGCTTGATTTGTACTGAACAGCATGTTCCTATCACACGAATGGGAACATAGTACCTAATTATCCTATAGGCACAGGGAGGGGAAAGCCAGGGGGGAGCTGTGTCAAAGGCCATATATCAAATGTGGTTAGGGTTATTTATGTCTAAGGACACTCTCCAGATGAAGTTAGGCAGAGAGTAGGCAGCCCTGCTAGGGAGAGGGAGTCCTATACCTTAACGCTGCCCTCAGAATAACCATATGGACTGGGAACACTGCAACTTCAAACAGAAAGGTCCTTCCAACATTTAGTCTCAAAGAATTCACTTCTTTAAAATGACTTCCATCAACATTGATAAGATGAAATAGTTTCTATTCATCTTGAGTCCATGTTTTCTACTTTTTATAAAGTAATCTGTACATTCTAGCCCTACTCTCTTTCCTCCTGTCTACTTGTAAATATAATGTAATCCATCAGGTCTCCTCTCCACCACTTCACCAAAGACATCATCAACAAAACTCATAAACTAAGGCCAATCGATTCTCAGCCCATTATTTAACATAAATTGGCATTACTGGGGTTGATGGTTGCAGATTTGAAGTGCTTCTTTGTGTTTTCAAACCTTCTCAATTCAACAAATGATTCTAAGGGTATGACGGTGGTATACCACACAAATTTCACATGTAAATTGCAATATGGACATTCTTTGAAAAATATTGTAGGTATGACTTTTGGGGTAGGCAATGATGGCCAGTTTGTGTCAAAGAAGACACAAAAAGCCTCACAAGAACTTAAATGAATAAAATTCCATAAACTTTGACTAAAAGGAACTTAAAGATTCCAAAGTTGAGAGCAGAAAAAGAAAACAATGCTAGATTTCTATGATTAGGCTATTGGCTAGGGAAACCACAGAGATATAATCATGAACCATCATTGTTGGAGAAAAAAATGTTCAAAAAGTAGCACTGATACAGAGACAAAATTTGTACTAACGAACAATGGGTCAGGAACAATGGTGTAAAGATGTCAAGGCTATTCGACTAAAGTCAGCAAGATGGCAAAAGAGTAGTTCCCCAGTAAGCATCCCCACAGTGACAAGCACTGACAGCATACACAAAGTGTTTTTTTGTGGGGGAGGGGAACTTTTGAGATCTATGTTGGAAGCAGCAAAATCCTGGTATCCCTAGAATGAAGAGGCATATTTATTTTTAATTTAATTTTATTTTATTAATTACATTTTATCTACTTTGTATCCCCCCATAAGCCCCGCCCTCCTCTCCTCCAGGTCCTACCCTCCCTCCCCCTTCTTCAAGCATGCCCCTCCCCAAGTCCACTGGTAGGGGAGGTTCTCCTCTCCTTCCTTCTGATCTTAGTCTATCAGATCACATCAGGAGTGGCTGCATTGTCATCTTCTGTGGCCTGGTAAGGCTGCTTCCCCCTCAGGGGGAGATGATCAAAGATCAGGCCAATCAGTTCTTGTCATAGGCCCTCTTCCTATTACTATGTAACCCACTTGGACACTAAACTGCCATGGGCTACATCTGTGCAGGAGTTCTAGGTTATCTCCATGCATGGTACTTGGTTGGAGTATGAATCTCTGAAAAGACCCCTGTGTTCAAATTTTCTGGTTCTGTTGCTCTACTTGTGGAGTTTCTGTCCTCTCCAGATCTTCCTATTTCCCACTTCTTAAATAAGATTCCATGCACTCTGCCCAACAGTTAGCCATAAGTCTCAGCATCTGCTTTGATAGTCTGCAGGGCAGAGCCTTCCAGAGGCCCTCTGTGTCAGCTTGAAGAGGCGGATTTTAAGAAATCAAGCTCAAATCCAACATAGTGGGCTTGCTGACCATGGTACAGAATCAGAAATAGTCTTTATTCTCAATGGACTTAGTACTCTCTTACTTGTCCTTGGTCCAACCCCCAGAATCATTTGCTAAGCCATACCTCAATTGGTAGTCCAACAACTTAGGTATTGGAAGATCACTCTAAGGAGACTATAGCTATAGGACCTCTCGTTTCTATCAAAGAAGTTCTGGCCACTCAGGACCTTGCCCTGCCATGTTCATCTAAACTTCTAGAATCACCATGCAGTCTGTAAACCTTTGGGCAGCCCTGAGACAGTTCAAGCCACATTCAGCCACAATTTAGGGATAGTCCTACCTGCCTAGAGACCTACTCCACACCAATGTGGGAGAGCTACTAGGCACCTGCAATGAACCACACTAGTCTGCATACCTACTAACAACATGCTTTCTACCCAGAGACTCAGCTAAGAGCTGAGAAGTAGATATTTGTGTAATCAACACCAGTCTTGCCAACCAGGCTCTGGGAGCCCATTGAGTGACAAGAAGCTATACTGAATTCATGCTAGCACAAATCCTTCATAGTATACTTGTCAATCTTAGAACCCTCCCACAATTCCCTTCTAGAACCAGCAAGAGCCATATGATCTCATTCCATTTCTGCTTCATTGCAGTCTTGGAGGCAATCTCATCAGCCCAGACAATATACCTTCATCTTTCAGTCACTACAGGTTGAGAAAGATGTTTAGTTTTTTTTTTTTTTTTGATACCAATGTAACACTGCAGAGACTGAGAGAAAGAGTCATGAAAATATGATCAAAGAGAAATAAACTGAGGCAGCAACCAGTTCCTCCTGGATGGATAGCTACAGAATGCTAGACAAGCAATTCAAAATAACCATCTTTTGAAGAGCTCAACAAGGTGCAACAGAATCAGGATAGAAAACTAACGTCTGGAGGAAATGGTGAAACAATCAAGATGAAATGAAAAGTATTTAAAAGAGTAACGATATTGTAAGTCCTGGAGATGCATAAGAATGTGACAAAATGGTAAAATAAAGGAGATATCTTTAATTTCAGACATGGTAGAGAAGAAGAAAATCAGTGATCCAGAAGTTAGGTCATTTGGAGGAAATTAGGTCATTAACTGAGGAAGAAAAAGGAGAGGAATGAAAAATTTTTAAGATAGTTTAAGAGGCAATGGGGCATCAAAAAGTGAAGAAATAATAATACAAATTCCAGAGGGGGGAGGTAGAGTAGAATGACAAAGTGAGACTGAATTTTTAAGGAGAGAGCATGAGAGAAAGCTTATTTAAAGTTTTAAATGTAATAATTGCTGACAACTTTCCAAATCTTAAGAAAATATTATTCATTGAGAAGACACCACAGAACTCATTACAACTGTCAAAGATGAAGAAAATAGACAGTACCAAGAGGAAAGATGTTCATCACACACGAAGAGAAAATCCTTGCAGATGTTCAGCAGACTTCTCAGCATAGAGCCTGTGAGTCAGGATATTGTGAATTGGCACATTCAGATCTCAGATTTTAAATATACAGCCAACTAAAGACACTGCTTTGAGCAATGCTATGGTTCATAAGTCAAGGAGAGTTAGACATTTCCAGGCAGAGAGGGGAGATAGGCTTCCCAATAGCAGGGAAACCAACCAACCAACCAACCAACCAACCAAAGACACTTCTGTCTCACTTGGAATTGTGACAATTCACATAACCAGTAACTTAAGCCAGTGCCTCTAACCACTGTAGAGACAACTGGTCCTCAAAAGCAGCTGAAGAGAACCTGAAGTTGGAAAGAAAAGAGACCTGGTCTGATCTTAGCAGGCCATGTTTATTCACTGCAGGGGGCATCTTGTCACCCATGTCATGAGCAGATGACCAAAAAGCCTTCAGAGATGGGCTGAGGCCCCTAATAAGAGTGGAAATGACTTTAATAGTTCCCAAGGGAAGCTGGAAAATGTAATCTTTCAGGGGGAAATTCTGAGATCTTTACTGTGGGATTGTCTGATTGTATATGACCTTGGACAACATATTTTAATTTTTGAGCAGTTTCCACTATTCATGTATAATATCTGTGCTCATAATATTTTATCATGTTATAATAATGTTATAGATATAAAACCATCATGAAAATATAAAATTTCAAATGATTTTTAGAAATTATTAGTTGTATAAAAGTAGGAAGAATATCAGCAAATTTTTGAGAAAAAGAACCTCCTAAAATAAAAAGTGCAATGCAAAGATGGTCTTGCATGATGGTTTGAGACAGTTTCATTCCATCCCACTAACTTCCATCATCTCTGCTTTTCTTCCTTTTTCCTTTCTTTATTGTTGTATGTCGTGACACTTCCTACAATGCTGATTATCTGTACTCTGAGAAGCCTGGTGTTAACTGCAAAAGCATTCAATATTAGTGGACTACCCAGGCAGAGTGTAAAGGTATCGATCTTCAAATTGAAGGATCTATAAATTAGTGACGAGATAATTTATTTAATAAGTTTTAAAACACAGATATATAGACCCGAGTTCTTAACTTGACAGAAGAGTAAAGTTGAAAATGAAGAAAAGAGACTTCAGAGAGAGGAGAGAGACAGAGAGAGAGAGAGAGAGAGAGAGATATTAATATTTTGGAAACCAAGTTGACATTATATTGAAAGGTGTCTTGGTTTGTTCAGATATGAGTACTTAATTATTTTAAGAAGAAAATTGTATACAAAAGAGATGCTATCATTAGTTGAGCATTTGGGAATTAAGATAATCCTCTTAAGACTTTTATAAACAGAAAAAATGTGGCAACTGCAAGTACATGGATGGAAAAAGACACCCACCCACTCCCAGAGAAGGGAAGAGACAGAGAGAAGGGAGCAGGAGAGGAGGGAAAGGAAAGACTTAATAGTCATTTTTTTCTAAGAGAGTCAACACTTTGTTCAACAGAGCAAGTGTGCAAGTAAGTTGTGAGTGTGTTTGTGTCTGTGTGTATGTGTAGGCTGGTGTGGGGGTGAGTGTATGTGGTGTATATGAAGCATGTGTGTGTGAAATGTCTGTATGTGGTATGTATGTGTGGTGTGAACTATGTGAGTGTATGTGTGAGTGTATGTGAAGTGTGTGATCTATGTGAGTGTGTTGTGTGTGTGATCTATATGAGCGATGAGTGGTGTTTGTGTGAAATGTGTATGTGTATGAACTATGTGCCTGTGTGTGAGTGTGTTTTTGTGGTGTGTGTGTGTGGGTGGTGATGGTGTGGTGATTGTGTGAAGTGTGTGTGTGACTATGCGCGTGGTGGTGCATCTGTGGTATGTGTGTGTGTGTGTGAGAGAGAGAGAGAGAGAGAAGAGAGAGAGAGAGAGAGAGAGAGAGAGAGTAGTTTTTCTGTTCTACCCCATGTCTGAATCTGTCTGAACTATTACAACAAAATGAAGAGGTCAGGAAACACAAGCCAGTTCAGCCACATCAATTTCTACCATGAAGCACTGGTGAGAAAGATTGTCATTACTCACAAATTGATCACTCGGGGTTTACTCTTCAGTCTCCATATTTCAAGAGATTTTAATATGGAAGAATAACACATTTGTGTTGTTTTAAACAGTTGCTGTTTTACTAATGGCTCATGGGACAATGACTAATAAAAATAAAGATCAGAGAGATCTACTTTTAGCACAAGAAAACAAAATAATTGTAGAGTGAAAATAATTGTGAATGTGTTTCTTTTTTTTAATCATCTGTTAAAGAAAATTTTCATTTCCTATCTTCCTGCCTTTGTCCTGGAGAGGTAAAAATGTAGCCAGAATTAGTCTTTTAAATCTCAGGATGATGATATTTCCATTAAATAATAGCCAAATTGATACACTATTTCTGCCATAAGATTATTTTACATAGTTCCAAAGTGGACAGCATACATATGTAAATACCTAATGTCTTAGTTAAGGTTTCATTACTGTGAAGAGACACCATGACCAAGGCAACTCTTACAAAGGAAAATATTCACTTGGGGCTGGCTTACAATTTCAGAGGTTTAGTTCAACGTCACCCTGACGGGAAACTCAGCATTGTGCAGACAGACATGGTGATGGAGGAACTGAGAGTTCTACATCTAGATCTACAGGCAGCAAAAGCAGATTGTGTGTACCACACTGGGGCTAGCTTGAGCATATGTGAGACCTCAAGCCCTCCTCCACAGTAACATACTTCCTCCAACAAGGATTCACCTACTCCAATAAGGCCACACTTCCTAATAGCGCCATACCCTATGGGCCAAGCATTCAAACACACAAGTCTATGGAGGCCAGACCTATTCAAACCACACCACCTAATATGCAATTTTTATTTCTCGAGTATAAGAGCATATAAGAATATTGGTCTGCTACATTTGGTTAAGAGTACCTTTTAATTACTTCTGCATTCAAAACTAACAAATAGATTATTTTGGAAGTATTTGATTCCTGCCTGAACTAGAATTAAATAATAGTTCTCTTAATGCAGCTGGGAAGAACATAAGTTCTGCTCAATTTCTTTGTACCAGAGAGTGCTTCATTTCATCTTCGACTTGTCTGGACAAGTTCAAGTTAGTTGCTGTGCACTGAGCTCAGATGCCGTTTTTTAACCAACAGGCATGGGAAATGGAAAGAACGCTGGCTAAAGCTTTGCCTGAAGCCATGTTTCCATGCTCTTATAGATTGCCTGATATAGAGGGAAGTGAGACTTGAACAGATGCTCATCTCTTAGTGAACTTTCTGGAAATGATAAAGCAATTGTTCAACGTAGAACAAAAATTCCTTTCGAGGACCAGTTCCTCTCATGTTTCTGTAGAAAGGGCCAGGATTTAATTGTGTGTCTCTAATGTGTGAGATGTTGATAACTTTTGAAAAATAAAGATGAGTTATTAGAAAACATATATTGACAACGAGGTACTTATGCATTAAATCTAGCAGAAATAAAATTTCCAACAGAATATTGTGAAATATTCTCTATGATTTACTCCTAGTGTCTCCACTAATCTCACTGAGCCAATGTTAAGGTTGTTAAAAACTGTCACAATCTGTAGGTGACATGTGCATGGTGCAGGCACACTTCCCCTCTGGTACTGCTTGGCCCAGAGCATACAAAGGATCAATGAATCACTTAAGATCCTAGTGAGGATTGCTGCTAGCTTGGATGTGGCCATGTGACATTTGGCAATCATGCTGGTATTCTTTGCATTGGAATGGAAAGCCTCAGTCACTACTTCATAAGGATGTAATGGGATCCTGTAGATAGGTACCGGTCCAGTCACCATTAAAAACCAAAACAAAACCAGGCACAGTGGCACACGCCTGTAATTCCAGCACACAGTGAGACAGAAGCAAGCATATCTTTGTGAGTTGGAGGCCAGCCTGGTCTACAAAGCAAGTCCAGGACAGCCAAGGATACACAGAGAAACCCTGTCTCGAGAATGTAAACAATCAAATCGAGACAAAACAAAGCAAAGCAAAACAAAATAAAGCCCAAAAACCAATGTGCAAGACAGAATTTCTTTTAAATAAAAGAATTAAAAACCCAAAGAGCCAAAGTAAAAGCACAAGGTATACAGATGCAGAGACACATTTGCACACACAGAAATCCTATAGAAACAACAAAAAAAAAATTGAAACTGTAATATATAAGCAAAAGATTTGTAAGGTAAACAAACAAGCAGAAAGTTCAAACAAAGCATTATGAGACAAAGAACCTCCAAAAACACTATTGAGTTTGTTTTGTGTTGACCATCTGCTGCTAGGCCAGGGACCTGCCCTTATTTGTGGCTTGCATACCCAGTGAGACTCTTTTGGGGAAACCTAATTGTTTCCTTGCAAGCAGTTATCAGTTGCTGATAGCTTCTGGCTTAGGGATGGGGACTTTTGTCCACCCACCCTCTTAGCGTTGGGACCTCATCTGGCTTAGATTTGTGCAGGCCTTTTGCGTGCTGCTACAGTCTCTTTGAATTCATATGTGCGTCAGCTCTTTTGCCTCTGAAAGGCCTTGTGTCCCTGATGTGTTCCATCCCTCCGGCTCTCACAATCTTTCTGTGTTCTCTTCTCCAGTTTCCTTTCCCTGAGCATTAAAGGGAGGGATTTTATTCGATCCCTTTTAGAATTGAGTTTTCCAAAGTCTTTCTTTCATGCCTTGCATATTTTCCAGTTGTGGGTCTCTGTATTTACTCCCATCTACTGTAGGAGGAAGCTTCTCTGATGATGGCTGAGCAAGATACAAATCCAACAGTGTAGCAGAATGTTATTGAGAGTCATTATATATAATGACTTTTTTTTTAGCAGAGCAATAACATTTGGTTTTCCCCTAGGCCCATGGCCTATTTAGCCTTATGGTCTTGACCACCTGAGCAGTGTTGGGCATGGGTTCTATTTCATGGAGTAGGCTTAAATGCAATCAGAGAGTAATTGGTTGCTCCCATAACTTTGCGCCACCGATGCACCAGGTCACCATTGTAGATTGAAGGTTTTGTGCCTGGGTTGGTGTTTACATATTCTTTTTTGTCAGCAATCAGAGTACCGTGGAAAAAAATAATTATCACTTTAAAATTTTACTTTTAATTATTTTAAATTATGTACATGTTTGCATGTCTCAATGTCAGTAAGTACATGTGAGTGCTGGTGCCCTCAGAGACCAGAGGTGTCTGATCCTCCTGGAGTTGGAATTATGGATGGTTGAGAGTCAACAGATATGAGTGCTAGGAATCGAACCCTGGACCTCTGAAAGAACATTAGCTGTTTTTAATGGCTGAGCCACCTGCCCAGCCCATCACTTACTTTTTAACTCCCCTGAGTATACATGTTCACGTATTACTTTTTTCCAATGGTGTGTATTCTTTTTTTAAGCTGCTTTTATTATAAGATGTTACAAAATAGAATAAAAAGGCACATTAAAGGCATTCTTGGATAAGTGTTATGGTTTGGTTTTCCCCTCAAAGGCTCCTAAATTGAAGACTCTTTCCCCAGCTGGTAGTTTTTACGGGAGTTGATTAGATCCCGACGGTGCTACTCTTCCTCAATGGACCAATAAATGGATGCCTTTCTAACTAAATAAATGGGCTTTTTGAGCTCTAGTGGTTTGAATAAAAACAGCCCCTCCCCCATAGGTTCACAGAGAGGGGCATTATTAGGAGGTGTGGCCTTTAGGGAAATGTATAGTGTTATTGGAGGAGGTGTGTTTCTGGTGATGGGCTTTGAGCTTTCAGAAGCCAGGCCAGGCCCTGTGTCACTCTCTCTTCCTGCTGCCTGTAGATGCAGAGGTAGAACTCTCAGCTCCTCTCCAGCACCATGTCAGCCTGTGTGCCACCATGCTTCCCACCATGATGATAATGGACTAACCCCCTGAAACTGGAAGGCAGCCTCAAGGAAATGTTTTCTTTTATAAGGGTTGCCTTGGTCATGGTGTCTCCTCACAGCAACAGAACCCTAACTAAGACAGTTAGTGCAAGGAAGTTAGTAAGTGGAGGTTCACCATTAAACAATCAAGAGCCCCTCCCCCATTTTCTGTCTCTCCTCCTTAACTACCATGATGTGAGCAGCTGCCCCAGGCTCCTATCAGCATGGAGTTGTGCTTACCTCAGGCCCAAGGCAATGATGTCTACCCACTGTGGACAGAAATTACAATTCAAACCAAATTTTCCTCTTTAAAATGTATTTCTTTTCAGCATTTTGTCATAGACCAAAAAACAAAAATAAAACAAAAAACTAACAAACAAACAAAAACTGAAACTGAAACTGAAATGTGGTTAAGTGAAATTGTACATGCTTTTTTAACAGGGATGCTTTGCTAGCTACCATAGACGGGCTCCATGGCTTTCCTTCCAAACACATCTGTGGTCTTTCCTCTGTTATGAAAATTATCACTAGAATGTAACATGGTAGGGGCTGGAGATATGGTTCAGCACGTTAAGTGCTTGCTGTGCAAGCAAAAAGACCTGAATTTGGACCTTTGGCACCCACACATTTATAGCTGTAGCACTTGGAGGGGTAGAGGATGCAACCAGATCTCTGAAGCTCATGGGCCTGTCAGCGTAGCTTGTTAGTGAGTTTCATGGTCAATGAAAAACATCATCTCAGGAAATAAGGGCAAGTGTGCTGACCTCTAATCCATGTGTGTATGTGTGTGTGTAAAATGTAAGAAATATAACATTTCTTACATTTGAGACCATGCCTCACAATATTTTCCAGGCTGTGAGATTCTGGACTTAAACAGTTTTCCTGTGCCAGCCCCCCAAAGTGCTGGGACCACAGGCGTGTACCACCATTCTCCCAGCTTGACATGGTATTGACTGATCAATCATATCGTTGGCACTGTCATATGTCCTGCAGGTGACTTCTGTTCACTGTGTCAGCCTGGTGTGTTCACATGTGTTTGCTGATATCATTTCCTGGAACGGGTGCTAGATTCAGACTTTGCCAAATCTGAATTAGCTTTAATTGCAACACTTTTTTACAGTGTTCATTTCATCCATTGATACATACGCAATATCTCATTTTATCTTTTTGCAATGTTACAAGCAGCCAACATCCAAGCCTAGATCCATTCATCTATTGACTGAGAACCTGGGATATTTTATTCTTCACAGTATCATATACCAGTAACATAGTTCTATAGAGATTTCCCCTTTCTGATATGTTCATACCGTGAAAGTCAAGATAAAGTTTGTTTTTTTACATCTTTACATTTTCTTTCAAGTTTCAAAATAATGAGTAGATTTCCACAGCATTTACAAGGTGGCTACTATATTCATGATGATAATCATTAACTCACAGATGAAACATTTTAGTGACGTGACTGAATATCTCACTGATTGTCAAAGGTGCTTCTTTTGGTTAACTGGATTCACTCCAGAATACTCTTGAGCCATAAGCCTAAAACCTTTTCAACTGCCTTGCTGAATCACTCACATGTATCTTATGTGGCATAGGGTATGTTTCCACTCCAATTCTGGAATCAGATACTTTTGGTGTTAGGAAAAGATTATATATCCTGACATGGTGGCACACACCTTAAATCCCAGCACTCAGGGAGGCAGAGGCATGTGAGTTTGAGGCCAGCCTAGTCTACAAGGCAAGTCCAGGACAGCCAAGGTGACATAGAGAGAGAGAGAGAGAGAGAGAGAGAGAGAGAGAGAGAGAAGCTTATAGTCTACACACTGGAAGAGTTGTGTCTATACTGGCTTTCACATCACTATTGCTAGGCCTTTTCAATAGAAACAACTATGTGAGCACTAAACATAGAAAACACACACGAACACACACACATGTACGCGCACACAGACTTTACTTATGGTCAGTGGAGGTTGGGGGATGGGATTTAGCCTTTCTCTGTGGCCCATGTATGTTAAAGTTATTTTATAACTTTAAGCCTATACATGAACCCCTGAAACAATACTCAACAAGATGAATGTCAGGCAACTAGAGCGGAGGCCTGAAGAGAATATGAATAGTTGTGCCCGTTTTGTGAGACCCCCAAAAGACCACCATGAGTCAAGTTCATTGCAAAACACATGAGGATCTTTTTATTTACAATCTATAGCTCTGTCTCATACCCTCCCTGCCAGAATGGTTGAAGCAATAAGCCTCATGCTCAGGTTAGGTAGTTGATTTAAAGATTCTGGTCCCTCCCAGTGAGCCCAAAGCCGGGGATTCCTGCCTGAAAAGCGTCTATTGGTTGAAACACAAAAGGGGATGTTGCATTTTTAATTCATTGGCTATAGGAAGGCCCCCAAACCATTAATGGTCTGGCTTCCCTTGTTTGGCTGTCCAAGAGGAGAGGGGCCAGTTTCCTAGGAACTGTATTTCTAGTGGGCAGGAAAAGAACGCAGTAAGGCTGGACATGTTTCCACCTGTCTGGCCTTTGTTCAAGCTTGTGCTTTAAATTTTAAACCAATACCTCCAAAAAACTAATTTTTAATTCTTTGGTGTCTCACAGAGAAACAGGGACCTGTAGAAAATATGCACACAGAACCAGAGCTCTGTTGAGAATGACTCTGGACTAGTTTGCTGCCTGAAGTGTTTCCAGACTCTACAAGAAGAGGCATTAACACAATAACCTGGACCAAGAACTCCAGAAAGTCAGAAGAGAAGTCCACAGGACTCATGTGGCAGATGGCATGGAGCTGACTACCATGCAAAGGGAAGCTGCAGAGTGCAAGGAAGGTATGGGAAAGAGAAAGCCAGTTGAGGCCAGAGGCAGAATTTCTAGTAACAGTATTTGGAATCAATACATGGATGGAAAAAGTGCCTTTTCCCTCCTAGCCAGACTGGGAAAGCTTGTCACTTATGTTGAGTGCTGAGGGTTTTTCATCTCAGGAGGGGGGTAAAATCATTCCCAGAACAAAGGGCATTCCGATGTCTCATAGTAAAGTTGAATAGCAAAGCCCCTAGGCTGAAGCTGGCTCTGGGTAACTCAGCTGCATCCTAAGACAAAGCTCTGATATTAATGAGAATACGAGCATTCCCTGCAGTGTGTCCTGCTCCCAAACCTACACAACAGTGTTCCCAAAGAGGATGGATTCAAATAACAGAACTTGATTATTTTGGGGTGCGAGAAGTCCAAAGTCCTTGCTCCCCCAGAAGGTGGAAGGTGGTTTGTGGTCTTGCCCAGTGGGAGAGGGGAGTTGTGATCTTGCTTCCTTAGTGCACCTCAGTGAGCACCTCAGGGGCTCACTGGCTTGCAGGTGTGTTACTTCAAGATTCTCTTTTGTTTTGTGACACCCTCCCCCCCAACCACCACCACCACATTCTCTCTGTGTGTCCTCTGATGGTCTTTCCTATGTGTTCCTACCACTGTCTAAATCCCTCATCTTGGTTGGTGGCATCCCCTAGGATCTTGGAGTTTTTGCCTTTTACAATTTTAAAGTTTTACCTCAAGAAAGTACAATTCACCTCACTGTATGAATCCAAGAATATAAATTTCACAATGTCTGGCATCCAACAAAAATTTACCTCTCATGAAAACAAATCGGAATAGACAATCCATGGTAGACAGAGAAGCCCATCTCCAAATCAAACCCTGAGCTGATACATACTTTAAATTCATGACAGAAGGAATTGCAATAGTTATGATAAATGTATTTGAAATGTTCAAAGGCATAAGTCAACACTGATCATATTAAGTAAATACATGGAAGATATTTTAAATGACTTAAACTGATATTCTAAAGAAGAAAATGATATCTTCAATGAAAAATGTCTGGTTTAAAGGCAGGGACATGCCAGGGAGCTGAGCTTGTACCTAAAGTATGTCCCTGACAGAGAAGACAGAAAGACAAAAAAGAGCAAGTTTTTTGTTTGTTTTTACAAATTTAAGGAAAGGCTCACAGCAGTCATGTGGCAAGATGGAGGAGAGCTGACAGCCATGCACAGAGAAACTGCAGAGATTATAATTATAAACTTACAGATTCCATAGACTGGATAAATCTCAAATATAACAGTTGCAGAAACAAGTATATTAAGATTTAATGATCAAATTGTTCAAAAACAGAAAACGTTTTAAAAGTGAGACAAATACAAATGATAAGGTCAATACAGAGAAACAAAATATACAGAGCAAGTCTTGTGAAAGACCCTCAAGGCAAGATTTCAAGACTACAAGTACTTAAAACTGAGTGGCCACTATGACATTTCCAAAATTTGGACTTAAAATGTAATGACCATAAACTTCTTGAAAATAAGAAAAGTCTCAAATCAGTGACTTCATTTCTATCAAGAAAACAAATTCCAATTAAAAACCACCAGAAAAACAAAAATGAGAACTTGCAATTAATAAAAGCAAAGCTATTTGTCCTAAAAGAAAAAGGTTCACAAATATTTAATCAGATTAACCCAGGGTGATAAAGTGATTAAAGGAAAAAAATTGTCAAACTGAGAACTTAATGAATAAAGTTTATTTTTAAGTTTATTGTTAAAGACTTTAACGCAGATAAGGATGGGGGATAAAACCTTCCGTTTATGAAGACCACCACAAGAAATGTTAAATAAAGCTGTTTAGACTGAAGAAAATATGATTCCATATGAAAATGAAAGGAATTAAGAGGATTAAACTAGTAAATAATTTAGTTAAAATATGACAGATGTTGAAAACTTATCCCTTAAATACATTTAAAGGGATAGCTATTCAAAAACATACAAAGGCAGCTTTATGTTTATGACATGCATAAGCAGCATATATTTATACATATAACATTCAACATTAACACTAAATCCACCTCCTTGTGCGTGGCCTGGCAACCTTCTCCTTATCCTGTTCTTCTTTTCCCTCTCTGGTCTCGCCCTGAGAACCCCTAACTCTTTTGCCTAGCTACTGGCTGGTCAGCTTCTTTATCAACCAATAAAGAGGTGATGGAAAACAATTTTTACACATAATTACACAGGAGATTCATCATAGAAAGGACAATGTCCTCATCCCACTGCAACCAGATCTCGGGTCACAGAAAGCAGCATCTGAATACACAGTGCCCAAGACCACCCCCCTATAATAACCAGGTACTCTCCATTTTCTCACGATAAGACACTCCCCATTACTGTAACACACATGCAAAGAAACAGGTGTTGTGCAGAGTCACAGATGTGAGCAGCAGGACGTAGCTGACTTTGCTTTACCAGCCCTGGTATTTCTGCTCCACTCCTCTTTATTTTGTCCAGAAAGCATATTCTGACACCCAGACACTGACTGATGAATTTCACTGGAGCGGCAGCCAGGAACATTCACAGTAGACAGATACTTCACAAAGCTTGGCCAGGAGACCTTGGTGTACTTTCCATGTGATATATTTTTCATTGGGAGCTGTAGCATGGGGGACTTACCATATCTAAATAGTCACTGTTTGTCAGGCCGTTCTCCATGGAATTAGGGTGTAGTGAAGTACAAATTAAGCAAAAACAAACCACTGGTAACAGGGCAGAGAGGAGAAAGCACACTCGACTGTTCTAGTTAGGTGCACACTGCTGCAAGAAGATAACTTAAATGAGTTGTGGCCTGGCAGACCACAGCCCGTGGCAGACAAATAAAAAACAATGAGGTCACACAGAAGTACCTCATTATCCAGAACTCAAAAATAGAAGCCTGACAACATAGATTGGTGTGATATCAAGAAGAACTGGGCTGCAAAGTCCAGACATGTGGGGTCCATTTCTAGTCTCACTGTCAGCCAGATGTACAGTTTCAGTCCATTTTTCCTTTGGCCCCAGTTTCTGTGTTTATGAAAGCATAAAGAATAGATAATTTTATATGCTACTTATAGCCTTTTCCAGATTGGCAGCCAATCAATATATATTTACTTAGCACCAATTAAATACCAGGAACTTTATTATATGCTAGGAACATACCAGCAAATAAAACTGACTCAATTCCTCCTCTTATTTCAACACAAAGAGAAACCCAAGAAGTAGCTTATCATGGGAAGTCAAAGGGCCTCAGTTACCATCCCGAGGAGTGAGATTGCCAGGAGCTGTCCACTGTGGCTGCACAGCTGCATATTTGAGTTAAAATCACAACTGACCCTTTCCACCATACGCTGTCAATTATATTTGACTGGGGCGACAGCAATCATATTTTGAGCACTCCCCCTTGTCTCCATTCTGAGGCTATTTGTATCACCATGAAAGTCTTACTGGGAATATCAACCACACTTCCGGGAAGACTCTAAGCCCAGGAGCTGTTAGCCACCCCAAAACAAACTCCATGGTTGTTGTTGCTGTTGTTTTGTTTTCTTGTGTGTGTGTGTGGGGGGGGGCTTTCTGTTTGTTTTGTTTTGGCATTGTTTTGTGTTAATGGTCTTTTTGTTTTGTTTTGAGTGAGAGCAAGAGAGATAATATGACCATGATGTTGGGGAATGGGGGAAACATGATTAAAATTTACTACATGAAAAAAAAAATTAAGTTAAAAAATCTTGTTGTCAGCTTTCCAGGAAGCTGTCAGTATCACCCCTCCTTCAAAATTTTGTTTTCCTTGTATGACACAGTGACCTAAGATGGCACTGGCAGCCTTTCACTATCTTGTCTGAAATGCCCTTTTCTTTCCTTTCTTTCTTTCTTTCTTTTTTTCTTTTTTTTTTTTATTATTGTGTTTTACATTCTAGAGGAGTCAAATCACTTATCTCAGAATCTGAATCATAGCCTGAGCCAGCAATTGCAGTATGAGACCCCTGGATCACAAATTGCCTTATTTCTTGTGCTTGTTTGCTTTAGTTCTTCTGAGCCAGGACCCAGTGAGGGTGAGTAGTGAGTAGAAGTGCCTGGACACACTTTGGGCAGATCTTTCACTGTTGAAAACTTCAGTACGTCGCACACCAAATTCTCAGGGCATAAAAGCAGATTGTTGTCTAAGCAACGAAACTTGTTAAATAGGCAGATTATTAAAGACCTAGGGTACCTTTGAGGATGGGGACTGGGGGGGGGGGATCTGGCTTCTTCAGAATTCTTACACATACTAAGGTAGCATGTCCAAACCATTACCCGGCTCTGTTTTATAGACCCTGAGGTGAGATTGACTCATTGTGCATTTAATAAAAATGTGGTTATTTAACCAATGCCAAAACAATTGGGCTAGGCGCTCCACGCTTGATAAAATCATAAAACAAAGCCAGTGCAGAGGCAAAACTGAGTCAAATGCCAAGGACTTAAAGCTTCCCTGCTTATCAGGGTTCCATCTGTAATAGTCCTTCCCTCCCCATGATAGGAAACAGAAACAAACACTTGCAGATTCTACACAGAATAATTCAACTCCTTGTACTTCAGTGTGGGCAAGGTTATGGAGGTGCTCCTGGATCCCCATAGACAATCCTTTTCAGTTTATAGTGACGCCATGTTATCAGTCTTTTTATCACTACTGAGATGCCTTAGTCTTTTAACTAGTATTTATCGTGGCCCTGCCTTGTGGAACACTATTGGTAACTATTGTGGAGTTATAGTAATTATTCTAAAGCACCATCTTTCTATTCAGATCTTCAGCAGTGTCGTGATGAAGTGCACAGTGCACCTGCAATTTCCTAACAGTGTTGTCTGTGCTGTCAGGAGTAAAGGGCACCTGCTGTCAATTCAAACAAGACCTAACTCACTTTTTCTGTGCTTTCGGAGGCTTCCTGGAGGCACTGTGTTAGCGTAAGCTGGTTCATCAGAGTTAAAGGTGAAAAAAGACCTGGACGGGGAATAAAGTAAACAGACAAGTATTAGAATATGATCATGGGCTTGGGCCTAGGGTGGTGGCATGAGGGGGCAGCAGAGTTCTGCCATTGGTGGGAAAGTGTTTGGACTGGATGGAACATAAAGTACAAACTGGGAGAAGAGAGATAGCAGACTTAAGACACACGGTCAAGATTTTTGAAAGTCTGCTAAGCCACCTTCACCTGTTTGAACCGTGTCCTAAAGAAAGAGATAAAGAGATTAGATTGTTTTCAGGATGGACAGGTCAGCCAAAGAAGAAGTGAAGGAAGGGTTTTAACACAGCAAAACTGCCACGGTTTTACTTCTGTTTGGAAAGATTAGTTTGGCTCCACCATGTGTGATACTTGGAGTGGACCAAGACTGGAGCCGTGGAGGCCAAGTCCAAATATGGTGGATTTAACTAAGGTTCAAGGGAAGATAGAAAGGTTGAATTAAGCATTAAAAACCTGTTGTCTTTCTAGTACATCAGATGTTAGCTCAGGTAAACTAGCCAAAGGTGGTACCAGGCAGTGCTTTGGAAAAAGTGGATATGGATTGCTGAAATAGTGAACTGAAGGGCTTCCTTGTGGGAAGAAGCTAAGGCTGAGGTGTTGGTTCAGCGAGCAATTGATGGCACAACCTGCAAATATCCTCTGAAGCCAGAAGTCTGTGATTCTTCAAGGGTACAGTGAGATGCCAGCTCAGCCTTAAATGCCCAGGATATCTCTGTGTAAATATGCCCTATTGTCTGAAAAGAAAAGGCTTTACACTCCATTTTGAGGGTGAGGCTTCAGGATGAGACGGACTTTTGTCCCACCATCAAGTTCTGTAAGCCAAAAGACTGAAGACTCACAACTCCACCCTCGCATTGTTCTAAAACTTTGTTTTGATTTTTCAGTGAAATTGAAGAAATATTGTTTCCCCAAGAAATTCCTTTTAAAATTAATAAAATAGTTTTTTTTAAAAAATGTGAACATGATCATGAATATGTAACAGTGCATTGCAAAACTGAGAAAATTCCTACACTATGAAACTTTTTGCCAGTGTAGAGTGCATTGATGTAAGCCCCGACTTTTATAAAGTGATTGTCCCTGCAACAAGATCAAGGAGAATATATCCTCTCAAACAATGGAAAACAGGCCATATGTTAACCACAGAGGGCCGTTCTCTGAGGCTAGAGACAGAATATTTTATGCACACCTGTTGCATGAAATTCTGTGCAGGATTTGCCATTCTTGTCGCCTGTAACTAGTCTGCTTAAATGGTACATTACCCATCTTAATTTGAAGATGCCTTTGAGGGAAAGAATTGCACAGTGAGGTTCAGATAATTCAGACTGAGGATCAGCTCAGAACCCTTGGATAGGCCAGCTGGTCTTTTATACTTCAGTTACAGGAGAGGTTGGTAGGTGTTCTGCTTTCCTTGCTGGTATCACTCAACATTTATGTTAAGATGTCCTTAATTTTTCCTGTGTGTTTGGCAGTTAGCTAGGAGTGGGGAGGCAGAGGGAATGCACATCTCAGTGGTAGACAAACATGCCTTATTGAAAACTTAGAAAGTGTGGCATTGCTACTCGTTTCTTGAGAAAATGACTGAAGAACAAAGAAAAGAACTGATTACCTGGCCAAACCCATAACATTTTCATAATAAATGACAGTCCAGCTAAGTATTGAAGGATCAGGTTAAAAAACAAATGATGGAAAGGCTTTGAATATACCTCGAATCACATACAGTAACTAAATAGAGGTATGCCTGGAGTTTATAGAGGCAATTATTAATATTTAGAGACATTATAACTTATGTGTTTATTTGAAATCCACTGAACAGGAAGATTTGAGGCTTAGATACTATTTTTCTTCAGTGAGGCATATTCCATTGCTTATATTGCATCTTCTATACAAGCTATCCACACGCTTCCTTATACAATACCATAGAGGAAGGGCTGCATACCAATAAGAACAAGGTTATGGGCACCAAGGACATTTGTTACTCGAGAAAGCCAACAGTAATGGATGTGAATGGTGAACACGAGCCAAGACTTCACTACTCATTAACAATGTTTACACCCAAGGGATTCAAGTATGCATCCAAATTCTGGAAGAAAGACACCCACATCATGAGGATGAAATCAAGGCTTAAGCGTTAGGTGCAAGATGTCATGACACTAGATCAACAGAGAAGGTCCAGGATTCTGGTACTGCAATATTGATCCAAACTTTCTCCTTCCCCTCCCTTTCTCCCATTTCCTCCCTCCTTTCCTTTCTTCCTTGCCAACATCTGTATCTTTCTTTATTGCCAAAACATATTTACTTTTATTTATCACATAGCAATTATACATATTAATATGATGCAGTAAGACATTTACTAGTTATTTAATGTGTCAAGATCATATCCATGTAACAAGCATATCTGTCACCTTAAGTATAATTCTTTATATTGGGACTGTTTAACATCCTTTATGAGCCATGTGCAAGTGTGACTTTCTTCTTAGTTATAATGATGCTACCACACTTTAGAACATTAGAAGTTACTCTTCCTATCCACCTGTACCCTGTGCTGTTAAACAGCATAGCATATTTTCAGGGATTCCTTGGCCACGCCTTTTCCAGGTTCTGGTAATCTTCCAGCATATCTTTTTTTTTTCATAAATTTTCTGGTTACTTGTAAATTTTCTTTTTGAGAAATGTGTACTAAGGCGATTTGCCCATTATTTAGGCTTTCTGTGGGTGCTGTTCCTTCATATTGTTTTATTTTCTTTGACAATGGGTTTTGTCTAATTTGTTTTTCGATGTTTAATTGTTTGAGTCCCATATATATTCTGGAAGTGGTTACTTTGCTCAATTTCTTCTTTGTAGGTTTTTGTCTTAACTATGCTGTTTCTACTGCTGGACATAGAGATGTAGTTCTGCTTGTTATTTTTATTTTTGTTTCTTGTACTTTGAGGGTCCTGATCTGTCTGTCTGTCTCTCTCTCTCTCTTTCTATAATCTCTATCTATCTATCTATCTATCTATCTATCTATCTATCTATCTATCTATCTATCT
>NW_026596064.1:6191333-6201179 GCF_907164565.1 Psammomys obesus
TCTATCTATCTATCTATCTATCTATCTATCTATCTATCTATCTATCTTCTGTCACCTATATATCTTTCCCCAGACAATGTTCTACTATTTCCTCTACATTTTCCTCTTGGCAGATTTATAATTTTGAGTCTTTGATCTCTTTGGAGTTGATATGTATACTTTCTTATTTTCTATAGTACATAGAATAACCATGTAAGAAGCAACAATTATGTATTTAAAACTAGCTGGTAAAGAAGATATTTAAAATAAAATCGTTTACATCTAAGGTGATGCATATCTCTGCTACTGTGACTGTTATATGCCAAGTTTTTTTTTTTTTCTTCTTCAAATAAACACTCAGGTTTTTTGGTACCATTCATATAACAGCTTTTTATGTCTTCAATGCATGTACTTGCTGCTGTGGTGGAGATTAGTTGATTTTTTTTTCTTAGTTTGTTTTCCTGGTGCTGTAAGAAAATACCATGGTGAAGGTGACTTAAGTGAGACAGAGTCTATTTGCACCACAGTTTGGAGTGTAGCCCATGATACCTGGGAATTCAAGGCAGCAGAGGTCTGAAACAGTTAGGCACAGTCATATCCATTATTTAAAAGACGAGAGAAGCTGTCTTCAGTGCCTAGCTCACGTTCTCATTTTTATACAACCAGGGACCCAAGCCATGGGAATTGTAGCACCTGCTCTAGTGTAGATTTTCTGCTTGAATGAACATAACCCATCACAGGTATTTCTGGAGGTTAAGTAGTCCCTCACATGTGTGCTGAACCCTGTCTCTGGATTCCAGATCCTGTTTAGTTGAAAATTAACACACTATCACAGCTTCAAATGTAAATGGATATTGAAGAGTTTGCTGCTCTGTCTAGGTGTATGTGTTTATGCAGCTTTTTTGGTCATTTTATATCAGATTTGAGGTCACATATAATGCCTCTGGCATTCCTCTTTTTACTCAGGACTTCTGGGTAAATAACAAAAATAACAAAATACAAAAAATAAATAACAAAACAAAAATAAACACATACAAATAGACATTTATGTCTAGTCAACTTTTTGACTTTAAAAATTTTATATTTGCTATATAAAACACTTATTGTTTACATTTAGAGTTTCAAATTCTACATCATGCCTTTCCTAAAAGCCAAAGTTGGGCAATGGTGACCTTGTTTTTTGCATGCATCTAAATGTTTTTATGATGTCATATATTCGTACTTCTCTTATATTTTTTCTAAGCTTTGAGACTTTGTATTTATAAAATGGAATTTTAAAATATTTTTATCAAAAGAAACTATAAATGTTTAAGACAAAAGTTAGGTAGCTTGGAGCCTCAGAGTTCAACATGCTCGAAGCACCAGTCATGTTGAAAGCACCCCTTAGTAACTCCTGTTATAAAAGGTAAAGTAATGTAGGTACCCACATCTATAGTCTCGGCGCTTGAGAAGCAGAGGCAGGAGGACCAAGAGTTCAAGGCTAGCCTTGGCTGCAAACCACGTTTCAGACTAGTCAAGGCTTCAGAGTGAAATGGTCCTTAAATAAAAAACAAAACAAAACAAAACAAAACAACAACAACAAAAAAAAACCAAAAGAGTCCATGTTCAATAATATTTTAATTGAACTCTTTGATCTTCAAGATACATTTTATATATTACACATGTTTAATCTGCAGTTATGCATTTATGTCTTGTGTTAGACATTAACACAATTTCAGAAGTAATATTATTTATTTCTCTTAGCAACCATAAGAATAAAAGAACTTTAATTCTGTTCTCAGATGAGGAAGCTGAATCATAACGAGATGAAGTAATATAAGAGTTTCAGCTAAGTTCTATAGTGGACCTCGGAATCGCGGCTTCTGATTCCAGGATCCTGGGTTTTGGATGACATTAGATACCTCTTTGGTCTCCTGGGAATGAATGCACGGACTTTCCACGGCCCTCTCCTGGAGAGGACATTTTTCTCTAGCGGTATCAAATGATTGTCTAATATGCCAAGGTATCTGGGAGCCCTCTGGATACTCTCTACTCACAGTCACTCAAGATCAGCATTGGCCTTCTTTCACTACATTGCTTTTTTTTTTTTTTCTCCATCATCTTTCTGGCTGACGTGAGCACTCTCTCTCTTCCCCAAGTATACAGAAACTATTGGGAAAATCACATTTCACATTGCATATTTTTGGAAATCATAAGACGTTTCCAAGTGGAGCCCAATACTTACTTTCCTTTCTCATGCCTTTCAAATGCTGCATGTGTTAGACATATTCCTGGACCCTTACTTTAAACTGTGTACTTGGAAATGTCAGAAGCACAAAGACTGTCTGTGAGGTACATGCAAATATGAACAACTCCTTCTGACACTGAAGGCCCCCAAAGCATGCAACTCAACCTCATTAGCTCATTTCCCCTGCAGTCCCGATGCTCCAGCTAGTATGGATTATCAGCTTCATTTCAAACATGCCCTTTCTGTTCACATTTTTTTTTTTTTTGGTCTTTATTCCTGCTGATCCTTTGTCTTGGAAGGGTAATAGATGGCTTATTAATGAGAAATGGCGTCTGGATAAGCATCTCGCCTTTCTTTATGGTAACTCATTCTGTAATGGAAAGCCACTTGTCATAGTCTTTAGAAAAAAGAACAACTCTACTTTTTTGGGGTGTTTAGGCCTCTATCTCCCTTCCACCAACCCCCCAACCTTAAGTAGGAGAGAATAGATTAGTGGGGAGAAGGGGCACAGACCCCTTTACTTCTCCGGGCTAGTTAGAGTTACAGGGTTCTTTTAGGGCTCTGTACAAATCTCCATCAACCACAGACACAGCTAGCAGGCTCCCCCATGCCATGGCACCCAGAAGCATTTCTCTCAGTCTGTCTGCTCCAAACTGCTACACTGTTTCTGGTCTCTCCAAACTGCTCCATGCCACAAGCCAACAGAGTGCCACACCAAACACCCCAGCCTCATATTCACACTCTTGGAGTCCTAGACCACACCCCTCTCTGTGCCAAACATGAAAGGCCATTACTAGCTGGCAAAAGCCATGCTCCTCAGGAGACAATTAACAGGTGTGGCAAAACTATAGCCCAACTTGGGATTAAAACAAAAGCATATTACATAATATACAAAGAAACAAAAACTTGTATTACACCATTCCCACATCATAAAGGATTTCTAAGAAGGAAGTCATTGTTAGCAAAGTATAGACCTGGGACTTAAATATATACTTAAAATACATACTTAAAAATGTTACATTCACTTTTCTGGTGAAATTTAATTGAAGTTCAGATAAATCACCTTTTAATAAATATTACCATATGTTATGTGATTTCACAAACATAGTTTTTATTGATTTTTTTTTGTCAATTTGACATTACTTAGGGTCATCTTAATTGAGAAAATAATTACATCAGATTGGCATGAAGGCAAGTTGATGGGCGTTTTTCTAATTGATGATTGATGTGGAAGGGCCCAGACCATCTTTAGCAGGGGCATCCCTAGGCAGGTGGTCCTGGGGTGTATGAGAAAGCAAACTGAGCGGGCCATGTAGAGCAAGTCAGTTAGCAGCATTCCTCCATGGCTTCTGCTTTAGTTCCCATCTGTCTCCCGGTTCCCTATTTGGCCTCTCTGATTAGAACCTATAAGTCAAATGAACCCCTTCCTCTTCAAGCTGTTTTTGGTCATGATATTTAACCCAGCAATAGAAATCAAAGTAGCTTCATCAGGGTACCATTCTAATACCCAGTCTAATACAATATCCTTTCCTCTCTTCATTTCCTAATTCTTGCTTATCACTAAAACCAAACCAAAATCACTTAAATGCTATCTCATACCTCACAGACAAAACTACCTGAAATCCGAGCTCTTGTCTTGGATCTTTTGGAACACCAATTTGTGTCAGAGTTGGAGGCACACTGTTATTTACTATTTCCAGTTTAATTTGGTAGGTTTGGTGTTTTAGAGCTTCATGGGACCAAAACCACGAGATGCCAAAACCAGGCCACAGACTAGACTACAGCATTCCCCTCCTCTCTTCCCTCTCCCTCTTTCACTAAGTCCTATTCATCATTAAAATCTTAGCATCAGTGTCATTTGTGGCCTTGCAAAAATAATACCTAGTCTTGTTATAGAACCACACTAATTTCCTCGTTAGTCTGTTACACTGATTCTCAGCCAAGTACAGGAGATAGTGGGCTATATTTGTATGTTTTTGTCTGTCTGATTTATTTAGTTATTTAGTTATTTTTGTTTCTTTGTTTCCCTACCACTGGGGAAGAGGATTGACATCTAGTAGGTACATTTTAGGAGTTGTTCAACAGTCCATAATGCATAGGGCACCTCGCTACAGCAAAGAATTATTTAAGCCAAAATGTCTGGAGTCCTGAGGCTGAGAAATCTGTTTCTACCGAGAGATGAGCCCACTTCCAGCAAAGTTCAGTCGAACTGTGGCACGTTTTCTGGGGAGAGCAGATATTGGCCTTTTTGGTAGAAAATTATATAGATTCCCCACTTCTGTCTAGCACAATAACATCGGAGTGTGCTACAGAAACCCTAAGATACATCTTAGACATGTTCATATGCAAAGACCCCATGGCCAACACAGTGCTGTCTGGTGGTACCGCCAGTACCCAGGCATTTCAGACAGGATGCAGGCCACTGCTCTGCCTCCCACACTGTGAAGACCAAGACCAGCAACCTCCCTGAGCACAAGGGGTTAAAGAGTTTTCACACTAATTGGGTAACTTGCTTTTTTTCACTTTCATTATTTTATGAGTAGTTTCCGGGAGTCTCAGAGTCAGTGTGATGTTTGATAGTGTAAATGATTAAATTCAGTGGCGACTGTGAGCACCAACTTTCTACTATTAAACCATACATAAAGTAATTATATTCAAATGTACAGCTATGGTTAAATATCTAGGCTGCCATTTAAAATTGTACAACTAACTTGGGGTGTTTTTAGCACGAAGCAATTTTATTTCAGCCTTCCAGCTGTCCCTGTGAGTCCCTGATCTTTCCGTGGCTTTTTGGTAAGGCTGCTAATAAGCAAAGCATGAGAATGGTGGTATGTGCTAAACTGTATGTTTGACTGATCTTTGCACCAAAGGACTTTTCACCAAGTTATTTTACTATTCTCCCAACATTAAGAGATTTCTAAAAAGTAAAGGAGTGATCTTTTGTTTTTATGGCTGACTTCTCAATTTCTTTATGTGCTTTTTAAGAATAATTTCAGAGGTTAAATACTGTTTTAAACCATTATACTTTTATACTTTAATTTTGTTAGATTGACAAATATATTAATGTAGTTAAATTCATCTTTAAAGTACACATATGTGCCTACAGTCAAAAAGTAATGATTTAATTTAATTTTATCTTATGTTGAGACAATTTGACATCTTATTTTACAATCATTTACAGTGAAACAATGTTTCAGTTAGCTTTAAAAGGCATATGGTGCTAATTAGTAAAATATTAAGGGCAATATTTTACTGCTAGCTTGCAAAATTATAAGTGTTTTAAAAATAAAGTACATGAAAATATTTAAAAAAATGTACAGCTATGTCACCATTCTCAATTTCTTGCTAAAGAATAGCAAATGAATGAAAACTGATTTGAAAATCTCATAATTAATTTATAATATGCAAAACAGATGTACCTCACACACACAGAAAGAACGCTTGGGGTTTTCAGTGATATTTCAAAATGTAAAGGAGTCGAGAAAGTTCAAGAATTGTGATCGTAGCTCAGTGCTTCCCAGACATTAATGATTCAATGAATTGCATCTGCATACTGCAAAACAGTTCTCTTTTTACTGTGCCTTTTGAGACAGGGTCCTACCATATCACCAAGGCAGGCTTTGAACTTGCAATCCTCCTGCCTCAGCCTCATGAATAACTACCATTTCAGGTCTACTACACTCAGGCAAGTTCTGAATAGAGGTGTTTTTTTTGTTTTGTTTTGTTTTGTTTTTTTTTTTATGTCTACACTACATTCTAATCAATCAGGATTGCATAAAATGAAGTTTGGACATTTTTATGCACAGATAATATTTATACTCAGTTAGGCATGAACATGGTTCAAAGAAAAGATGTAAAATAAATAATTACACCCTAAAGGCCTTAATAAATTATCAAGAGAACATGATAAGAGTAAAAGCTTTTCTGGTGAGGGACCTGGGGCATCTAAGTCAAGTCCATCTGTCACAACTGCCCCTCTGAGGACATTCAGTGAATTAATTTAATATAAGGTATTAAACAAAGTATTAGACAAAGTAATCAAATAACCAAACCCTAAAATGAAACATTTCAAGAAATAGCATACTGCTGCCTATAAGAAAAAAATTGTGTGTGTGTGTGCGTGTGTGTATGTGTTTGATATTAGCTCCTGAAGTGTAGGCTTTGAGAGTTAAAATTTCTTTCCCAGTATAGGGTTCTTTAGTTGTTATGTGTTGTAGTACAGGGCCAGAACTACATATGTATGGGAAATTGTCCATACATATGCACATCCATCATATGTATACAGACATACATACACACATACGTATACATGTACACATACTTTGTTGTGTGTGCGTGTGAAAGAAAGAGATTTGTAGATGTAGTTCTTTTGTGATGTAACAATGTTTTATAGAATTATTTAACTGAGCCAGGTCTCCTGATTTCACTGTGTTTTAATTGAGTGTCATACTGTCCTCCTGTTAGATGAAGGTGGATAAAAGTTGAACTATTGGCCCAGTCAAGGAAATAGGCGTGGGACTCAGCTTCCAAGCCCTAGTCTGCTCCTCTTTCTGTAGAGATGAGAACTTTAAGAGAATAAATCATTAGTGATCCAAAACTGATCACAGCTTTTCTTCTTCTCTACCCCACAAAGAACAACTTAAGAAGGAGGGAGAGAGAAAATGTAAAGTAAAAAGGCATGCTATTTGATGTACTGTATGTTGGAGAGATTCGGAAAATTTTATAATGTGTTCTGTGCTCAGACACAAGATTTTCCAAGAAGACATTTAGGCTATTTTCTTCCAAGAGTCTACATCCTGTTACACTCTGGAAGGAGTGAGCTCATGTGTTTGTGTTTGTCCCCTCACAGGACTGCTTTCATGGCTCTAATGCATGTGCAGAGGGAGGGTACGCAAGGCTCGAGGCTCTGGCTCCAGCAGGTCATTGAAAGAGCAGCTGCTGCTACTCTCTCAGAATGGCGTCATCTCGATCTACTGATCTACTGCGGCACCAGCACCGGAGTGTGAGGGGGTTGGGTGTGCTGCCTAGGAGAAAGCCTGTGCCTGTGCCAAGTTACTTGGAAAATATATGCCGTGGCTGTCGAAGGAAGCTAATAAAAGTTCAACAATATTAAAGGGTGATACATGTTACTAGTCTCAACGGAACTGGCTGAAGCTACTATAATCTCTCACAGTATATTAGGATTATAAGGAGATTGCTTACACATTACCTCACTTGTACAGCACTTTGCAGTTTATAAAATAGGTCGTCTTAACTCTGCCAAGATTATTGGGAATTCTGATAGAAAGGGATCATATACTGGTTAGAAAACTAAAGTCTCGAGAAAAGATCAGAATAGTAATCAGCTTGTACACAGAATCTAACATTAAAGACTCTCATGTGCGTGAATTAATTAATTTCCACAAAAAATGTTAGTAGAAAATGCTATTATAATTTATCACTTTTGGGTTATGGAGACCAAGTGACATTGACAACATAGACTCCACAGCACATACATTGTAATGAAGAGGCAGGTCTTGCCTGACTCCTTATAAAGTGCTCGGTCCATGTATAAAAATCTCTCCTTTTTAGACCGTTGTTAGTCACGTCCAGGTGCAAACACTTGGCTCCCCCGGAGGTGGACTCTGGGTGAAGCCTGAGAAGCCCCTCAGCCTGGCCACCACAGCTTTTCTAAGCTGTAAACTAGGAAAAGCAATTCTTACCTCAAGGGATTGCTTTGAGGAAAGCATGAGCTCATGTTTTTAAAATGTTTTACGTGGTGCTTGACACAAAAAGAATCCAGTGACTGTAACTGAGCTAAATTTGATCTTTGCTCCCTGTTAGTACCGTGTGTGTTTTGCAGAAGTCACGTGTTCCTTCGGAGCACTGTAGATCTGCAGTCCTCTCTGGAACGAAGCACAGCTGTGAAGTGGCAGCGTGTTCACCAATCTCCTTTTGTG
The DNA here is from genome assembly GCF_907164565.1 of Psammomys obesus. Lineage (NCBI taxonomy): Eukaryota > Metazoa > Chordata > Mammalia > Rodentia > Muridae > Psammomys > Psammomys obesus. Next base: position 6,199,479 of record NW_026596064.1, read on the forward strand.
TCCCCCGGGCCATAACCAAACCTCTATGCCCAGCTGTGGAGCTCAGTGACACCCAGGATCGGTCTTTATCACTAGATACAGTGAGAACCAGTTTAGAAGAAAAACAAATGGTCTCTGTCAGAACATATGGCTGAAATTCCACAGATTAGGACTGCACACTGAGAGACTCTGCTGCCTGGGACCTGGGGCATCTCTGTCAACCCCAGCTGTCACTGCTGATCCTCCGAGAAATCAGCTGTCCTATACTTAATCGTGAGACCCAAATTAGGTCCTCAAAGTCAGGGAGCCCTGATGAGCTTTGCCATCAGCCCGAATACCCAGCCAGCATGCTGGGCTTCAGAGGAGAAAGGCACAAGTCACGGTTTCCCTGATTCTGTGAGCACTGTGTTATCTTGAAGCAGAAATTTTTGTTAAGCCTGTCACTGTGACTTGTGTTGGTAATCTCAGCCTTTGGGAGGAAGAGGTTAACCTGGGCTACATGGTGATTTCCAGGCTACCCTCAGCTACAGAAAGAGACCCTGTCTCAAAAACATAACACCAAAAACAGAATAAAGAAATATATGGAAAAAGAAAAGAAGGGAGAGAGGGAGGAAGGGAGGAAGGGGAAGAAGGATGAAAGAGAAGAAAGGAAGACAAAAGCTCCCCATCATCGGCTGGGTACTGCTTTGTCTGGTAGGCCTCTGACTTCCCACATAAGCACTTTGCAGCCCACTTGTCCCCAACTTCTCTTTGGTGTGCGCAAAATGCATCGTGCTTTTCCTTTCCTAGTGCGTTTGTGCAAAGTAACTCCTGCCAAGATTCCTGAGTTAGAAATGGACTGCTTGCAAGGTGATTTCCTCTTACTGGGAGTGGAGCTTGAGCGGTCTCACTGCAAAAATATCTCCATTTTCTGCCTTCCCATTCCTGATAGTTTGCTGGAGAAGTAGTGGCAACCCCTCTCTTCTGACTCATCTCCTCCAATGCAACATTTAAAACACTTAAATGTTATATTTGTAGTTGACACCTATATATGTAGTTGACATCCTCCTTCTGGTGTCTCTGAGTTCACTACCAGTAATTCTTGGTACAAATTTAATTCATGTTTTAAGGCAGTAGAAAAAAAAATTGGGTTTTTCATCTTAATTTTTATAGGCTCTTTGTCTCTTAGTGTAACTAGACATTTTGGTAATTACCCATAGTTAGATGTTAAACTGTAGCTAAAGATTAGTAGAAAAATAACAGTTTATTTCCTGGTTAAGGTTAATGTAAATTTTGTTCCCATATTACCAATAAAAAGCCTTGGAAAATATGGATCGACCTTAAAATCCAACCAGAGAATGGGTGGTTATCCCCATAACAATTGTGCCATTATTGCAACAATGGGCATATCCTGTCTGGCAGATGGATTTATGGAGCTCACAGATGCCTGAAACTGTTGTTGAGTTTATTTCTTCCAACAACCTTCATAGCACTATCAGGTATGAGAAAGCAATTCTCTATTTTACACTCAAGGTGTGTGTGTGTGTGTGTTTCAGCATAGTGTGGAATTCTTGGTTTTTTTCTGTCCCTCTACTCCTAGAGAGGTATCTCATACCTGGCATTAGGTCATTGCTTTTCAGACCAGAATTATTTAACCTTGTGGGTTATCCGCCTCCACACTCTCTTTTATGTTTTTTTTCTTTCTTTCTTTCTTTCTTTCTTTCTTTCTTTCTTTCTTTCTTT
>NW_026596064.1:6201189-6230478 GCF_907164565.1 Psammomys obesus
CTTTCTTTCTTTCTTTCTTTCTTTCTTTCTTTCTTTCTTTCTTTCTTAAATTGAACTACCAGATAGTATGTTTTCTCTGTGGCTTTTTCTCACTCGCTTTATTTTTATTAACCCTCCCCTCCTGTCTTCTCTTCTTCCTCATCTCGGTCCCATCCTAATGGTCATTCCATCTTCAAAAGTCTCTCTCCCCACCTTCATTTTATTTATGCTCTACTCTTTTCCATCCCGTAAGGAAGCCCCCTCCCTATTGTCTCCTTTCTGGCTTCTTGGCTTGAAGAGGAGATGTTAGGGTATTCGTGTGAAGGAAAAGATGTGCCACCTGCCTTTCTGAGGCTTAGTACCTCACTCTGTAATTTTTTCACTTCCATCTATTTTCCTGAAAATTTTTCATTTTTCTTTGCATCTGAGGTATAATCCATGTGTACATGTAGAACGTTTTCTTTATCAGTTCTTCAGCTGCTATGTATCTATCCTAGTTGTGTTACTTAGTTATTGCAAGTAGAACTGCAGTCAATATGGTTATGCAAATATGTCTGTAGTAGCATATAAATTCCTCTGAGTCCTGGCTCTATGACTATCTCTTTTGATAGTACTATTTCTAGTTTTTGTTTTGTTTTGTTGATGATTTTTGAGAAACCATCAGACTGATTTGCAAAATGTCTGCTTCTCACCAGCTTTGTAAAACCCAAGTCTATACAAGCATTTGTTGTCCTATTTACCTTTGATAGTGGCCACCTTGGCTGGGTTGACTTCTTTGTATATTCTAGTTTTTAATTTTCTATCTGGTAAAATTTGGCCGAGATTCCCTGCATTCTGTGGACTGTCATTTCACTGACTTGACAAGTTTCCTTGCTAGAAAGAGCTTTTAACTTCCATGAGATATTCTCTGTTGATCTGGGTGTTATCTGCACACCCAGAGTTCTGTTCAGAAAATTCTCACTTGTGATTATATACTGAAGAGTATGTCTTACTCTGAGCTCCTGCAGTTTCAGGGGATCAGGTCTTACCCAGAGATTTTTAATCCACTTAGAGTCCAGTATCATCAACTGAGATATATGATATGAATCAGATTTACTCTTCTACATGCTGATATCCACCATTTGTTGAAAATGTTGAGCTTTATACAGTTTATGTTTTTGATTTCTTTCACAAAAATCAAGGAGCAGTGTTTGAATGGAATTCTATCTAGGGCTTCTATCCTGTTTTATTTGCCTATGTGTCAGTTTGTTGTCCCATGCTGTTTTTATTGTTATGGTTCTATATTATAACTTGTAACCAAGTATGGTAATAATTCTAACAGTCTTTTTTTTTTTTTTTTTTGTTAAGATTCCTTTGGCTATATGTGGGCTTCTTTCTTTTCACATACATTTTAGGATTTTTTTTTAGATGTGTCTATGAAGGATCTTTCTGAGTGGTATACTGTGATTGCATTTGATGTATAGGTTAATTTTGGCAGGATAGCCATTTTCCACAATGCTAATATTCTGATTCATGAGCATATTAGGTGTTTTTATCTACTGTCATCATCAATTTCTTTCTTCAGTGTTTTAAGTTTTGTTGTAGATGTCTTCCATTTCCTCTGTTAGGTTATTCTAAACTTTCTTATTTTCTATGTTTGTGAAAATCGGTTCCTGATTGTTTTTCATTATTTTTTTTTCATTATGTTTATCATTTCAAAATTGAGAAACAGGAAGAGAACTGATTTTTGAATCTTAGTTGTGCATTCTGCCACTTTGCTTAATCTAGTTATTCTAAGAGTTTTGAGCTGGAGTTTTTACCGTCTCATATATAAGATCATCTTACTTGTGGCAGGGATGGATACGCTAACGTTTTTCTTATTTGTATTTCTTTTATTTTCTTCTTTTGTCTCATACTTTAATGTCTTAGTATTTCTGCAAGAAAAAAAATGAACAAAAGCAACTTGGAGAGGAAAGGGTTTATTTCATCATAAAGTTGTAACCCATTGTTCAGGGAAGTCAGGAACTCCAGGCAGGAACCTAGAGGCAGGAAATGAAGCAGACTCCACAGAAGTGTGCTGCTTATTGGCTTTCTCCTTGTGGCTTGCTCATCCTGCTTTCTTATAACACCCAGAACCACTGGACTGGCTCAGTGATGGCATTATCCATAGTGAGCTGTACACTCCCACATAAATCATTCACCAAGAAAATGCGCTATGGGCTTGCTCACAGGCCCATCTGGTGGCTCCTTTTCTCAACTGAGGATCCCTCTTTCAAAAGGACTCAAGTTTGTATCAAACTGACATAAAACTAGCCAACACAAATGACCCTTCATCAACTGGATACACAAACACATATTGTTTAAATTCTAATCTTTCTTTCTTATTACCCCAGGACGTAATATTAATATCAATGTCAATATATAAAATATATTCCTAACTTCAAAGTTCCACAGTGCTTAAAAATTTGAATAGTTTAAAAGATCCAGCCTCTTTAAAACATCCAAAGTCTCTTTCAAAGTTCAAGTCTCTTTACAATAGCCAGTCTCTTAAAATATCCAACATTTCTAAAGTTTCAAAGTCTGTAAAATTAAAAAAGAAATCTTTCTAAAACGTCAAAGTCTCTAAATCCAGTCATAAAGTAGTTGGTTACTCCCCTAACATTCATGCCAGTACAGCGCCAGGCTAGTCATTATTGAAACTTGCAGGGTTTACAGTTGGATAAGACTTTTGATGATTCTTCTCTCTCAGTAGCATGCAACACATCCTTAACACTGTGAATCTAGCCGACAGGGATAAAACTTCAAGGTAGGTACCAGTTCGATTTCTCTAGGTCCAAAACCCAAGAATGTGATCTCTTCAGCAATAGGGTCTTACCATCATGTTCTGAAGGGTAAACAGAATCAATGACTATAATATACTCCATTAACTACTTTTCTACTGGTGTAATAAAATACCACAGTCAAGGCAACTTAAAGAAGAAAGGTTTCTTTTGAGATTACAGTTTTAGATGGAGAGGTGTTCATCATCACCATAGTGAGAATAGCAGTACGAAATCACAGCAGCTAGAGCAGAAGTCTTTTTTTTTTTTCATTAAAATATTAAAGGTCTTTTACTGAAAAGTCCTTAAGAACAATTGGAGAATAAAAGACAGTATTCAGAGTATGAAAACCATGATGGTGAAGCACAAATCTGCATTAGTCAGAACCAAACATAAATGGTAAAAAATAATTCACACAAATACTTACACCCCACCCCCACACAATAAAGAACAGTTCTTGGTTGGCTTAAGACACACATCATCTTAAGTGAAGACACTCACACAAATAGTACCTCTTTCAAGAGGAGTAGCTAAACTGTGCCACCAAGTTAGACTGCAGTGTGCTCTGGGTATGCAGTATTCATAACCTGTATAACTTGTTTTCTTTTTTTAATTTTATTTTTATTTATTACAATTTATTCACTTTGTATCCCAGCTGTAGCCCCCTCCCTCATCTCCTCCCAATCCCACCCTCCCTTCCTCTGCTCCTTCCATGCCCCTCCCCAAGATCAGATGGAAGGGGAGGAGGACCTCCCCATCAGTGGAGAGCTTACATCTTAAACCACAACCAGGAATCAGAGAGAACACATTGAGAGTAGCATGAGGCTTTAAAGCCTCAAAGCCTGCCTCAAGTAAAAACACTTACTCCAACAGGTTACACTTTTCAAGTTCAACGAACAGCAGCACCGACTGGGAAAAGAGTATTCAAATGCCTGAAACTGGGAGTTTGGGGTGGGGTGGCTTCTCATTTAAACTATCACACTTATAGCCCCCTCCCTTTTTGGAGTGGTTTAAGAATTCCTAGTGACTAACAACTTGAAAAGAGGAGTGTGTGTGTGTGTGTTTGTGTGTGTATAGTTTCTCTGTGTAGCACTGGCTATTCTGGAACTCACTCTGTAGACCAGGCTGGCCTCAAACTCGGAAATACAAATTCCTCAGCCTCCTGAGTGCTGGGATTTAAAGGCTTATGCCACCACCAGCCAACAAAAACTATTTTATAAAGATGTCAAAAAATTTTTCTGAAACAATTTTAAAGAGATTTGTTTAGATGAAAAAAATTATTTCAATTAGAATGTAGTTATAAAAGGGAAAGCAAATTTTTAAGTGAATAGAAATAATTGCACGTCTTCTAAGGATATACCTTTAACATAGTAAGCATGCATGAATTAAAAACAGAAGTAAGCATAAAATAGAAACTAAAAACTACTGAAATTTCCAAGTACACATTGAGGACAGGAGCTAAACACTGCAAAAAATTCAGGAGTGGTGAGAGATGGAAAGCCGGGCCAGGTGGGTGACTAGCTCAGGGGAAACCCTCAGTTTCTAATGAACTCTGCAGTTTTGCCCCGTGATTAACTGCTGGTATTGCTTTCTGCCTAGCTGTGGAGCAAAGCCCCAGCGCTGGAAAAGCACATGTTGCCCGTGTGCCTTACAACTCAGGCCACCCCAGAAAGTTTATCCTCAGTCTCCAGCTGATGTTTAACATGAGAATAAAACATTAACAGATGCTGGGTTTTCACTGACTGCTGTCTTCTCTGGTGGGTCTCCCTTGGCCTGGAATCACTTGAGTCTAACTTTGGAAAGCTGCCTGATAGACTAAAGGGAAGAGGAAAGAGGATATGCCACAAGAGGGAGAAAGTGGAAGAAAGAAAGGAAGGGAAAGAGAGAAAAGAAAGTAATAAGGAAAGGGGAAGAAGGGAGAGACAGAGGAATAATCTCATTCTGAGAATTAAGAAATTTGGGATATACTTCTACACTGTTACGATCTTTCTTTGGGGACTTGGACATCTCACTTTTCTTTTTGCTTTGCTTTGAGCACCCATGGAATGAAACAGCATCATTCCATGGCCTAAAGTCCCTTCTGGAGTAAACTAGAGGTATGAAGTACTAAATGTAAAGCAATCACAATCAGCTCCATACTGAACAATTGTGCATGTATTAACAGGACTAACCTAGCCACTGTGCTGTCATCTTACTAGACCATTACCAATAGGGAGGAACAAACCAATGCCATGCTTCCTAACTGCCCTTTATTTTTATGTGGTTCACATTTTACACCATGATAGACACAAAAAGTATTCTCCACACAATTTAGAGAAAAATAAAGTTAAGTTCCAGAGCCAATTAACTTGACTAAGTTAGGAATATTAATTGAAATGTTTTAGACTTGATCCTTTCAATTTTATTCTTTTTTTTTTTTTCCCAACCAATATTGCTCAAGTCATACTGGATGCTTACATGGGTGCAGTTCTATAGTGGGACAGAATGTCCCAAGGTCTTAGATCCTTTTCTACTTCATTTGCCAGAACAGCAAGAGAAGGGGATCACTTAAGTTTTCCATAGTATATCAAATATCGGAAAATATGTTCTGAATTCTCCTCAAAAATTTACACTCTCCTATCAGTGGACTGGGGAAGAGGCATGGGAGGAGAAGAGGAAGGGGACAATAGAGGCAGCTACAGCTGAGATACAAAATGAGTAAATTGTAATAAATTAAAAAAAATTAATAAAAAGAAATATAAAAAAATTACACTTTGTGTCTGCTCGTTTACGAGAGAGTCATGAACTATGAGATGGAAATGGATTTATCTGAAGTATTTTTTTTTCTAAGAAAACACACGCTGTTCATCTAACACTTATCCCTTACAGTCTGTACCCAGAGGGCTGCAGTAGAAACACCATTCTAAGGAAAAAGAAATGATTTCATACTAAAGTCAAGTATTCCTACTCAAGGATATGAGTACGAATGATAAGATACCTAAAATATATAATTAGAGAACATTGGGATTAGAAATTTAGTGGTAACTGGCAGGGTCTCTTCTTTAAGTTTGCTACTACTGTTGGCCTGTGATTGTCTTACAGCGTTGACTTAATCAATGTAGACTGCAATAATTTTCATTTTATAAACAAGGACGTTTGGAGAATTAGATGCTCATAACGACCTACAGGAGAAACATAATGCATAATGCTGACATTCAAAGTCAGACTGTTCTCAGTGCAAACATAATATGCTCATATGGAAATACTCATTTTTGAGGATTCCCTTCTAATTAACAGAAAGATGATGATGTTGCTGCAATACAATTTAATGTGTAAATTGATAAGGGGCAAAGAAGATGAGTAAAGGTTAAGAGTACTTACTGTTAATTGAGACTCAATTACCCATGTGAGCCTTTCACATCTGTGAGAGAGCCTGATTTCACATCCATTCCTTTACAGCACCTGGCTTGGGTCTTGGAGGATGGTATTTGGGAACCAGAAGCTCCCTATTTCAGGAAAAGTGGGAGAACTTGAGACAGCCCAGCACCTCTGGAGTGTCTGGGGGTTTCTTGGACTTCTGGGGAACTTTGGACGCAGTTCAGAGCCTCACATCCTGGGAAGGACAGAGTAGGAAATCCTGATAAGACGCGTAAGGATGCATGGTTTCACGGAATGTCACAGAAAGTGGAGCTTTGGGATCCATAATACACAGCAGCACAAAGCCTTCAAGATACTAGCAGGTTTCATTCAATTTTTTATCCTTTTTTGGACAGGACGCATTGTAAGGAATGTATTTTAAAACTATAACTCAATATACATGCTAATATATAGGTATATATTTTTCACAAATAATTTACCAATAAATATTTTGCCTTTTTCTTTTTTGTTTCTTCTTCTTCTTCTTCTTTCTATTTCTACTTCCTTTTTGTTCTTGTTCTTGCTCTTCTTCTTCAAGACAGGGTTTCTCTGTGTAGCCTTGGCTGTCCTAGACTTGCTTGGTAGAGCAGGCTGGCCTCAAACTCACATAGATCTGCCTGCCTCTGCTTCCCTGAGTGCTGGGATTACAGATGTGAGCCATTGCACCTGGCTAATTTTTATGCCACTGAGCCTGGCTAATTTTGCCTTTTTTTTTTTTCTTTTATCATCACCACCACCACCATCATCATTTGGTTTTTCATGACAGGGTTTCTCTGTGTGTAGCTTTCACTGTCCTGGAACTCACTCTGTAGACCAGGCTGGCCTCTAACTCACTCTGCCTGCCTCTGTCTCCCTGGATGCTGGGATTAAAGGCATGTGCCCACTGAGCTTTGCATTCTAACCTTTTGTTCTACCACATTAGATAGATGATAGGTATGTAGATAGACAGATATGTGATACATGGACGAAGAGATAGATATATAGATTGGCTGCTGAATTTGATCAATTTTATTTTATTAAATAAATTTTAAATTAAATAATAAATACATAAACTAGACATGGTGGTGCACACCTTTAATCCCAGCGCTCGGGAAGCAGAGGCAGAGGCAGAGGCAGGAGGATCTCTGTGAGTCTGAGGCTAGTCTGGTCTACAAAGAGAGTTTCAGGACAGACAGGGCTGTTATACAGAGTAATCCTGTTTCAAGAACAAACAAACAAGCAAACAAACAATAAAATTTATTAAATAAAGAAACACAACTCCCTGCTTGAATAGTACTGGCTAAAAGGTCCTTAGTGGGTTTAGTGGCCGCAAACTCCGTGCTCAGGTGGAACAGAAGAACATCAGCAGCCTCCAAACTACTGTGATCAGTTACTAAAAATGCTAGACTTAAGGATGAAAGTGCACTTAAAGTAACAAACACAGTTTTACATCTGGAGAATATGCTTTCCTTAGACAGAAAAAAGTGTAAACTAGAAGATTCAAAATCGCACTCTACTGCTCCGAGTGAAGTAAGGGAGAGAATTAGAAACCAAACCATGTGTTTTGACAAGGAAAGGCAACAAACTGTAGTAATCCATGGGTATTGCTTTGGACATGTATTTTATATTGATTTTAAAATTAACACTATTGTCAATGTATTTTGAAGTACTGTAAGCTGTACGTGAGTTTGTGAATCAGTCTGGTCTAAAAATGTTTGTGAAGATCCAAGAAAGGTATCTTATTCTGCCATCTAGTGTTCTGTTTTGTTATTATCCATTGCAAATTAAGCATTTGGCTGGGGAAAACAAGAACTGAAAAATTAGAAAGGAACAATTTGAATGATAATGTATCCTTTAAATATATTGGAAGATATCTGATATTATTAGGAAAATAAAAAACTGACATTGATCCTCCTTTGTATGTTGAGATTTGTCACCTTTTTTCAAAACTGTTCCTGTTCCTAAAATTTTAAGTAAACCACAAACTGGTTTATGGTTAGAAATAGGCCTAACATGAAATAAGCAATACATTTATGAAGAAAATAATATAATGCTACAAAGGATACAGTAGAATAAAATTTATTCGGTGAAAAATATATAAGAATCATGGGAACAGTAAGCTTACTAGATAAAGGCATTTGTCTCTTGATGATGCAAGCCTGAGGTTGCAAGCAATATGCAGATCCAGTTAGAAATGGACATTAAGAAAGAACCCTACAAAGTTGCCCTATGTATGCCACCCACAGACTTATCCCAGACACTCACACACACACAAACACACACACACACCACATATAGACACATCAAGTACACAAAATTAACAGTACTACTAATACCTCTGCTCTAAAAATAATAAAAAATCTTCAAAAAAAATAAAAAGAAATACACAAAACTTGCAGCATTACACTAGAAAGTATAGAGAGTGCAGATGCAGACAGATTCATGGTGAATAAAGTAAGATTTCACACTGGTGGGGAAATTGAGCAAGTATGAATAGATTGAGCAACGATGAACGATGCTGTGAAACTGGTATAAATTTTCATTCTCGGCCATTTACGATATGAATTTCTTGTGTTTAAAGAGGCAAATATTTATAACAAAGTCAGAAAGTACTCACAAGAAACTGCAAGATGATTTTTATATCCGTATATCCGTGCAATTAGAAAGTCTGGCTAAAACAAAACTCTACAGCCATGTTGGGTGGTGGTGGCACACGCCTTTAATCCCACCACTTGGGAGGTGGAGGCACGCAGATCTTTTTGAAGTTTGAAGCCAGCCTGGTCTCCAGAGTTCCAGGACGGTCAAAGCTATACAGAAAAACTCAGTTTCAAAAGAGGAAAGAGAGACACAGAGAGAAACAGAGGGAGGAATTAAAGGAGGGAGAAAGAGGGAGAGACAGAGACAGAAGCAAAGACAGAGAGAGATTACAATAAGATTGAATAAATAAACATTTTCAATTTCTCTGTGATAAAAAAAAAAGAAAAACACAAGCAAGGGACAGAATGGCACTCATGTTCAGAATACAAAAGTGTTCCTGTACTCCAATAAGAAAACAGGTCCGGAGGTTGTTTCCTGTTTTCTTCTGGCTTTCAGAGGCCCTCTGTAGCAGGTTCCTAGGTTGTTTCCTGTTTTCTTTTTCTTCTGATGTCCATCCTCTTTGCCTTTCAGTATGGGGATTGAACATTTTAGTTAGGGTCCTCTCTTTTGCTTAGTTTGTTTAGATGTACAGATTTTAGTGGGTTTATTCTATGTTGTATGTTTATATGATTGAGTATATACCATGTGTGTCTTCCACAGAGGGCCTCTGAAAGCCTCTGCAATACAGGCTGTCAAAGCAGATGCTGAGCCTGATGGCCAACCGATGGGCAGAGTGAATGGAATTTTATGTAAGAAGTGGGAAATAGTAAGAGCTGGAGAGGACAGGAACTCCACAAGGAGAGCAACAGAACAAGATAATTTGAACACAGGGAACTTCCCAGAGACTCATACTCCAACCAAGGACTATCTGTGGAGATAACCTAGAACCCTGACAATGCAGCCACTTCTGATGAGAACTGATAGACTAAGATCAGAAAGAAGGAGAGGAGGACCTCTCCTATCACTGGACTTGGGGAGGGGCATGCATGCAGAAAGGGGAGGGAGAGTGGGACCGGGAGGGGAGGAGGGAGGGGCTTATGGGGGATACAAAATGAATAAAGTGTAATTAATATAATAAAAAAAAAAAGAAAAAAAGAAAACAGGTCAATAGGAGGTAGGATCAGTGACCAGGATTCCCAAAGTCACACAGATGGTCAAGGAGGCAATAACACGATGCCCAGCCTTAAAAAATAAACACAGGAACGCTTGCTTGTTTTTAAAGCGTTGATAGTAGGCGACTTTGGTTCTGCAGAAAACAAATGCTCTGAAAGAGTCTTAGTGTACATAGGTAATAAAGCACTTTGGCAAAACTACCAAGGTTTTGCAGGCAGTTTGCAGGCCTGTGCGTTTTGCAGGCATCACAGGAGAGCTTATATCAACTGTAAGGAAATATGTACAAATGCCCACAAACATGTGTGCGTCTTCTCTAGTTTGAAAAGTAACCCTGGAACAATAGGAAACACAGTAAACTCTTTTCGTAGGATACGCCTACTTTGCTTTCGAGATTCCATAACAGGAGACTGCCTCCTCAGCCACCAAACTTCCTTTATCAATTTCTTTTCTCATTAGTGGGACCAAAGACCTGATTTTTTTTTTTTTTTAAGAAGCTGAAGGAATGAAGTGTTCATTTTGGCTTATAGTTTGGGGCGCAGTCTGCCGTGTCTTACCTAGCTGCAGCAGCGGGATGTGAGGGGCTTAGCCACTTTTGTTCATAGTCATCAAGCAGAAAGACGAACCTTAGTGTTTAGCTCACACTCTCTTGTCTCCCTTTTAATGGGTCTGGGATGCCAGACCATACAATGGTGCCACTTTCGCCAGAGTCTTCCCTCTTCCGTGGACTCTTTCTGGAAGTGACAACAAAGTTTATCACCTTTTGTAATTTGCTCAGTCTTCGGGTTAGGTGCCCGGTGCGCCACTGACTCTGGGACTCCCTTTCGTTTTCTGAGCTGTCTCCTCTCCTTTGACGCCTCGGCCCCTCCCTGCCTGCCTGCCTGTTCTTCTACAATATCTCAGTCTTAATTTGAACAAAAACAAAAACAAAACAAAACAAAACAAAAAAACCAACTTGTCGTTCTTTTCCAAACTTGCTGTCCCCTCACATGAGGAAGCTCTTCGAATAGTTCTCCTAAGGTGATCCTGAAGATTTCAAATATGTATAGAAGTAAAACGGAGACAAAGCGTTGCTTCTTACATAAAAATAGCATCGCAACCACAAAAAGCCACACTCGCTGTGGATGTGTATAATCCCAGTTCTCTGGAAACCGGAGCAAAATAATGAATTTGAGGTCAGCCTAGGCTACAGAGTGAGACTTTCTGTTAAAAGAAACCCCCAAAAGCCCAAACTAAATTAAACCAAACCCATAACCACAAAGGAAAGGGAAGTGGGAAAGAAAAGGCATCTTGTGTCTTGTCTGCAGAATATGTATTTAGATATTGCTCACCCTCCACCCCCTTTTTTTCTGAGATAGCGTCTCACTGTGTAGCTCTGGGACTCACTATGTAGACCAAGTTGGCCTGGAACTCATAGAGATTCACCTACTCCTGCCTCCTGAGTGCTGGGATTAAAGGCATGTGGCACTATGCCCAGATAGACTTTTTTTTTGTAAGAACCCAAGCTCACCTGCCTTGTGATGGCCTCTGCTGTGCCCTCTTATATGAGTTAGCAATTAAGAAAATACCTCACAGACATGGCCACAGGCCAATCTGATAAAGGCAATTCCTTAGTTGAGTTTCCCTCTTTAATGTGGCCCAAAGTTTGTCTAAGTTTGATGACTGACACATATATTCACGTACGTACACACACACACACACACACACACACACACACACACACACGGGGGGGGGGAAACAGAGGATTTGAAGTAAAAGAAAGACTCTAAGCCTATTTAGGGGAAAGAAGAGGGCTATGTGCGTGTGAAGAGGACAAGAGAGGATAATGGGGATACAGCCATAAGCGAGAACCATGATGCTCATGTATGGAAACACCATAAAACAGACCTTTATTTTGTACACTTATAAAAAGAAAATTGAAATACCCAATGGCAAAATTTCTCACAATACTCCCTATTAGCAACAGCCCCCAAAATAGTAGCCAATAAAATATGTGGAGAAAAGTTCCAATTTGATTATGACAAATCATATTGTATTACATACATCTGTGTAATTAAAGATAAAATGAAGCTTTACTGAAACCTATGAAAATAAAAATCTAATAGCCAAGAAAGTTAAGATACTAATCCAGCCTAAAGAGAACTTTAAAAATATTTGAAATCTACATTTAATAACAGCAAAGAGCAAGAGGAAATACTTTCTTCCAATACTCAAAAGATGGAAATTACATAAGTGATAAGAGTGGTAGAAATAAAGAACAAATTTTCCATCTTAGAAACTCTTAAATGTACTTTAATTTTTAAAATTCAATAAAAGGATTAAACAACGTGCTTGAAAACTAAGCTGAGAAGTTTCCTAGAACACATTCCCAAAACAGAGAAATTATCAAGGAAAACGTAAAACACAAGACTGAGCATAGACTGAGTATTAGCGTTGCTAATATTCAACTAAAAGAAGTTTCAGAAGATGAATAAGACAAGTGAGTGGGCTTACAGTATGTGAAGAAATACATGGTCAAGGATTTTCCAAAGACAGGCCTGGGATGTAGGCCATTTGGCACAGAGCTTGTGTGGCATGCACAAAGTCCTCTGCTAGATGAGGACACCCTGGGCTGCGTGAGACCCTGTCACAGTGGTAATGCTCATTTGTCGAGTACAGGTGAAGTGATCCACAATCACCTTAAGCAGAATCAGTTTGTTTTCTTTTCTTTAGAAGACCTTTCATGAGCACGTGCTTCCCTCTGTTTAGTTTTCTAAGTGCGAGAGGAATCTGAGGAATTGTTTGGCTAGCTGGACTTGAGATGTACTTGACCTATGTTTTATTTTAATATTGCCACAAGGACATAAAAAGAATTTGTCATTTTCAAGAAAAGAATTCTACTAAGATATCTTAGAGTCTCCACAAGAAAAATTGCAGAACTGATTCACACTTTCATAAAGTGGCAGGATACAAAATCAACATACAAAAATCACATTGGGATTTAATTTATCTGTAAAGAAAAGCAAGACTGTAATATACAGGAAAATGAATAGAAGTAGAAACAATTACATTGATTGAGGTTATCCACTGACTTCTGGCTTTTAATTCTGTGTGTCAGCTGGGAGCACCTATAGAAACTGAGACAGCAGAAAAAGGCCATGGGAAGGGTAGTTCTTTAAAAAAGGGGAAAAGAATAAAATGTAGATAATATAAAAGAAAGGTGGGATATTGGAGATAGGAAACAGGGAAAAAAGAATAGAAAAATATAGGATGCATTAACAAAAACAGAGGGAGTATTTTCAAAACCAGATTGAAACCTACAGACTTGTGAATAAATTAAAAATGTAATCTATAATTTTTTAAAAATATTGGGTGTAAGATTCCTTCCATGGCTAAAAAACACTGCTCCCCGTAGCCACAGATTATTAAACGAAACTACCAGTGCCAGGCGTGGGATACTTCCTTATGAGTCATTGGTCAGGAAAGCTCCAGAGGCCTCCAAACAATATAGGCTTTTATTACTCCTCTTGGTTGCCCACCAAAACTTTATAATAAGATACCAATGCCAAAGACACCACATATCTTGGATGTATCATAGATTTCTCTGTAGGAGAAATCAAGAGGGAACTAAGATTCTTCCTTGTTAGATAGCTTTCATAATCTCATAAGCCTATTTTTGGAAGCTGCCTGGGAGGAAGAGTTTGAATGGCCTCATTCAACTGTGAATCCTACAGTCTATAAGACCAACCTGCCAGTCAAGATGTATTTACTTGTATACAATAGTGCCACTTCTGTTTAGAAGATCACCAACTGCTCAATGATTGGGTTTTAGGTTGGCTCCTCAGGGGATGAGAGAATCCACATCTAGTACTGTAAACATGCTCAAAATCTCACATCTCAAGAGATCATACGCCTAGTGGAGAAGTGAAAATTAATTTGGCAAATGGGTATAATAGCCAGCTGTCTATCAACTACTTATATTTATACCCCTGGGTACATGATATTCTCAGCCTTAGTTAGAGAAGCCTTTTCTCCCTAGTGAATGATGTTGAGGGCAGATACTCATGACTTCGTGGGGTGGTGGGTAGTGATAGATCCTTGGTCAGCCCTAAACAAAATGTTTATATCAACCCATTTAAGGCTTAGGCAATGTTTCAGGAGAGGGAGCTGCTGAAAGGATACAAGACCAGAAGATAGGGAGAGCAGCTGGGAAATGTCATCACCTGGACAATACACAGCTACTGTAATCCAAATCCACAGTCACTGTGAATGCCTGATCTGGGTCTACACAAAAATGGGCTTTTCAATGGTCAGCATGGATCCTGGGAGCTCAAGGGACCCTAACCCTCATGGCTGGATTATTTGCTATTGATAGATTCATGAAGAAGAGAAAATATTGGTAGTTCCCATCCATTTGTCACAAGATGACTTGATTAAGCTAAATTGGCCACACAATAAAACCACAAGTGATGGGTCTGGGAAAAGCACTGTCAGCAAAGGGGTGGGGGAGTTGGTAGTCAAGGGAGAGAGTTGAGAAGATGGTGATGCCTGAATAACCAGAATACATAGGATACATGTATGAAGTTGTCAAATAACTTAGGATCCATATATGAGATTGTCAAATAACTGCAACTGAATTAATTGATAACAATATAGAGAAAACCCAAGTAAAAGTCTAACCTAAATAAAAGTCTGTAGCCCCAAAAGAAAGGAAATGTTATCCTTATCTCTCATCCTTCATAGAAGCCAACTCAAAATGGACGAAATCATTTAAAGCTAGACTCTCTGAAGACAGCTCAAGAGACAGCTATGGGAAAGAATGTTCAGAGAAGGACTGCAACAGCACAGGAAGCAGCTACAAGACCTGACCATGAAATTTTACATGAGAAAAATAGAAGAAAAAGAAAAGAATTAGTTTTCAACAGGGAAACACAAGAGCTGACTCTAACATTGGGGCCTTTTCATCACCAAGGGAGATTAAAAAACACACATAACAATAAAGACCCATGAGCAAAAAAAAGCACAATGAAGCCTAAGAAAATAATGAAAATAAACTCCAAAGAGAAACTTAGAGCATAAAAGACAAAAAAATAGAAAGTAATGGAAACATAAGGAATATTATTAAAAACCACAGATATATACTAAAATAATTATTTTTAAATAAAAAAATTGGACAAAACTTAAACTACCAAAGAAAATAATCTCTTACGCATAGTCAGGTTATAAATAATTTTGTTGTTCAGTAGTTATATTTAAAAATGGCGAAGTATCTCTGTAGCTTAAAGATATTATGATATATTGGCAAAATCCAGCGTTGTGTTCCAATAAAGTAAGAAATAGGAAACAAGTCTTTGAACAGCAAAATGATTAGTTGAAAGAATAAAGCAAAATTTAAGTAGAAGACTACGCTATCAAATTTTGTCGTCAAATATAGCGTCAGTAACCAAAAACTTAGCACAAAAGTTAGCTGGAACAAATGAGGAAGGCTAGTTCCTCATATTTATATTCCTGTGGCTCTCTGTGTCTCTGTATCTCTGTGTGTATCTGGGTCTGTGTCTCTGTCCCTCTCTCTCTCTCACACACACACCCATACTGATTTTCTGTTTCCTTTTTCATCGCAGTCAAATACAGTTCTCTTCAGTCTTACCACACGTGAAACTTTGAGAACTAACAGTTGCACTTCAGTTTTCATTCTCAGCACTTAGATGCTTTGGCTGAATAGCCTTCATTCTAAAAATGAATCAGAGCAAGCCTTCCCTTGCCCCTCGCCTTAGTCAGTGTTCTATTGCTGTCAAGATACTCAAACTTCCATAGCAGCTCTTATAAAGGGAAGCACTTAAGTGAGGCCTGCTTGCAGTTTCCGAGGAACATGGTGGCATGCCGGCAGGCATGGTGTTGGAGAAGTTCCATATTGGGATCCACAGGAGGCAGGAAGAGAGACTCAGGGACTGGTTTGCATCCTTGAAACCTCAAAGCCCACCCACAGCACCACACCTCCAACAAAGCCACACTCCTAATCTTTTCAAATAGTGCCATTCCCTGGTGAGCCTGTGGGGGCTTGTTCTTATTCAAACTCCTCCAGCTCTCATTTCTGTTCATCTCAGAACTAGCAGGCCCGGTTGGGATCTGCTTTCTTTTAACCTTGCTTAGTCAAAGCCCAACTGCTCCTTTCTCCCAGTGACTCTTCAAAGCCATCTCTCCTTCCTTCTTGAGAAGTGCCAAATCCTCCTTGGCTTCTACTATGGATACCTGATCTGGGCGACTGATTTCGTGGCATTGTTTACTGAAAACTTCGCTTTCCGAATCACCCTCTCTCCTTCTCCATCCTCACAACAGCCAGCAGCACTATTACCACCCTCCCCAGTGAAAATGAGGTATCATTCACTGAATCGCAGACATATGAGAATCCCACATGTGTTTATTGCCTTTCCAAATCCAGGTGCTGCCAATGTGACTGTATTAATAAGAGGGGCCTTTGGGGGGTGAAGGGGCCATGAGAGCTATCTGCTCTTAGCAGGAGGCCCTTTCCATCAAGGTGTCATGCATGTCACATTCAGCTAGTTTGCTCTCCTGCTCCTCTGCTTTTTACCAGATAATATGCAGCAAGCAGGCTTGAACCACACCAAGTCACAGAGCCTGGATCTTCGGATCTATCAACAATAAATTGAATTTCTTTCTAAATCACCTCATCTCAGGTATGCTCTATACCCCAGGTATTTCTGTTATTCTGTTTTGCACACACAACTAAGATTTAGCAGAATCCCTAATTGTGTTTGTGAAAGCACAAATTCTTTCACTGGGTCACTGTGATATCATGACAGTATGTGAGTTAAATCAGGCCTCCTTTTGTTTTTATTTTGTTTTCCAGGTCAATGTGTTTTAACTCTTGGGAATATGACACCTTACATTGATTTTTTTTTGGATATATATATACATATATCTCATCCTGGGAGAAAATGCTTTAATTCAGCAGGATGTGAGTCCACAGACAGTGTCTTAGATGAACACTTAATAGACCGTTCCATCATTCTGCCAGGCCAGATGCTTCCCAGTGGTGCAATTTATAGAAAGATGGATGGATACCTAGGCTCAGTGTCCACTGTGCAACTCATTTACCATGAAATAAGACCCAGGTTTGCACATATGTTTTGCTTGTAAGTATTTTGTGAACTTTTGTTGGTTCTGTAAGATCCCTGTATTAGACTTTGTAGAAACGGCAAATAGGACTCAGGTCAGAAATGTGCTTATTCACATGTTTGAAAAACATAGGTAAGAGTCCAGTAGAATTAGTTCTCAACAAGGGCACTTTTTTTTTCTTTTTTTCAAGTTCTGGGTTTTGTTTTATTCACATGTGTCTTGTCTATGTATGGGCACACATATATCTGTGGAAATGTGCATATGTACATGTATGTGTGTGTACATAGAAGTCCAAAGCTTTTCAGTGTTATAAAGTTTATGGGACCTTTCACCTCCTTCGTTAGGGTTATTCTTAAGAATTGTGAATCCGATGTCTCTTGTAATTTCTTTTTCAGAAACTTCATGAATGATCTACAGAAAAGTTCCTGATTTTGTATATTGATTTTATGTTTATCAAATCTATCATTTTTCAGGCAGAGTCTTTAGCTTGTTTTAGATAGAGGACCCTGTCATGTGAAAGTAAGAATAATGTGATTCCTCTGCTTGTATCTTTTCTTTTTTTTTCTTGTCTTATTTCTCTAGCCAAGAATTTGAACACTATATTAAATAAAATGGAGAAAGCGAGTGCCCTTGTCTTATCTCAGATTTTAGAGGAAATGCTTTAGATTTCTTTTATTCATGTGGTATAGGCTCTTTGGCTAGTCGTGTATATGTTGAGATGTGTTTTTGCTATTTTTGAGATATGTTCTTGTTATTCTTAGTGTTTCGGGACTTTTATCACAAAGTGGTGTTGAACCGTGTTAAGTGCTTTTTTCACTAGCAATGATCCAGAGATGATTATATGATTTCTGACTTTAAGCCTGTTTATGGATTACATATATGAACTTGTGGCTGTTGAATCAACTTTACATCCCTAGGATGTAACCAGTAATTGCACAATATTTTGAATATCTTATTTAATTCAATTTGAAAATATTTTGTTCAGAACTTCTTGTCTACGCTCATTAAAAATTTTTATGTGTCTTTATTTAGTTTTTATATCACAATAATGCTGGTTTTGTGCAGTACTTTGGCAGCGCAGCCCCCTTTCCTGTTTTATAGGGTGGTTTGAGAGGTGTTGGTAGTAGATCATCCTTTAAATTTGGTAGAATTTGTCGGTGAAACTTCCAAACTCTGGGTTTTACTTTGCACATACTTTTATTAATGACAGCAGCACCATGACCTGCTCCATGTTGGCTTAAGTTGCTTATGCTGTTTTGATTTAATTTTGGTAGATTACATTTCTTGATTTAATTTCTTCCAGATTTTCCAGGCTATTGTGGAGTAAAATGTTTTGATATTTTTCTAGTGGTTCCGTTGATTTCCTCTGAGTCTCTAGTAATATCTCTCCTTTCTCTGTAATTTTAAAATTTGATTCTTCTCTCATTTTCCTTTGATTAGTTTGGTTAGGGGCTTTGCAAGTCTTGACGTTTTTAAGAACCAGTTTAGTCTCTCTCGCTCTCTCTTTTTCTCTCTCTCTGTATATGTATCTTTCCAGTTTCTATTTCATCCATATTTGTCCTTGTATTACTTTTTGTTAGTATATTGCTTTTATTGTTTTCTCTAGAGCCTAGGGATGGATCATTGGCTTGTTTTGGATCTCTCTGACCTTTAAACTATAAGCACATAAAGTTTCGTCTTAGAACTGCCTTCGTTGTGCCCCAGGTTCTGTGAGACTGTGCTGTCATTTTCGTTTAGTTCTAGAAATACTCACGATTTATAAAATAATCTGTAGTTAATTCAAGAGCATACTGTTCAGTGTGCAAGTATTTTAATATTTTTGTGGTTTCTCTTTTTATTGAGTTTTCAGTTGTTCTAATAATAATTTTGATTATTTTATATTTATTAAGACTTGTTTGTGATTTACAGATATGATCAACAATTTTAAAGACTATTTCCCATATTTGCTTAGAGGTGTGTGTATTCTACATGTGCTAGATGGAGAGTTCTGTAGATATCTGTTAAGTCCAACCAATGTATGCTGGATTTTATCTCTGAAATTCATTTGTTCATTTTTTTTTTTTTTTTGGTTTGGATAATGACCTAAACATGAGAGTAGGTACTAAAGTCACCCACTACTATGTCAAGATCATGTACAAGCTTTTAAAATTTTTAATATTTATTTTATGAATTTAGAAGCTATCACATATATACAATATTAAAGTTATTGAACCACCACCTTTATTATTATGTAGACACACTGTTTAACCTTTCCTATTTTGGTTTGAAGTCTACTTTACAAGCTATCAGAACATTTACTGGTCCTATCTAGCATTAACTGCTGACTCAACAGCCTAGAATCACCTGAGAAAAGAGTGTCACTTGGATAGTTGTTCTTATCAGACTTATCTGGAATGGATTGTATTGATTGTTAATTGATGTAAATTGATACCCATCATGGCATCAGTTTCCTGGATAGGTGGTCCTGGCCTAGGCTAAAAAGCATGAGTTTGTGAGTGGGCCAGTAAGCCATGTTCTTCCACTGTTTTTGCTTTAGTTCTGCCTTCCGTTCTTGCCCTGATGTCCCTCAAAAATAGACTGTAACTTGGAAATAAAAGCTAAATAAATTTGTTCCTCCTAAATTTGTTTTCTGTCACATGTTTTAAACATATAGAGAAAGAAAACGAGAACATGATCCCAGCTTGTTTTCGTTTCTTTTGCTTTCCAAGTTCATAACCATCCTTTGACTATCAGTCTGTTGATGTCTTTGCCAGTGAGGCATGTTTTTTGTAGGAAACAGGCAGTTGGGGCTTCTTTTTATCCAATCAGCCTGTTTTGTATTTTAAATAGTGAGTAGAAGTAATTGCGTTTAAGGTAATTAAACGCTTTTTACTAGAGTCTCTTGTTAAAAGTGTCCTTGTTTACTCTCTTCTCTGTGAGTTTTGGAAGTTTGCTGGCTTAGTATATCATATATGATTAATTACATATAAGCTTTCCTTTGTTCATCTGCTCATGTTATAAATCTACTCTCTCCTGTGCTCTAATAAATGAGACTTTCTTCTTCTTCTCCGTATAATATATTTTTAAAATATTTTCTGGCTTAGTTGTTGTGGATTGTTTTAATTTAAAGTTGTTTAGTTTGAACTTGTCCTTAAGTTATTCATTATATTGAAAGACAGCTTTGCCAGATATACCATCTTGGTGGGCACTCACTTACTTGTATGATTTGAAACCTATCACTCCAGGTTTCCCTGTGGTTTAGAGTTGCTGATGATAGATTTGACTTTTTTCTTATATATTTACCTGAGGCCAGTTTGACTTTTTTCCCATAAGTCTTTTGATATTGTTTTACTTGCTTTGTATTTTTTTACATGTTGTTGTAAAAGATTATAAATGGCTATTGTTTGTATGTCTATTTCTGCTTCAAGGTTTGGGAAATATTCTGCTATAATTTCAACAAATACGTTGTCTATGCTTTTAGAATTTATCTTAGCTCCTTATTCAACCCCATATATTCTTAGTTTGGGCCTCTATTTTATGAAATGATCCTTTCGTTTTCACTATTTTCTGTTAGGATACCTGTCAGTGTTTCCATTTCCGTGCTGAATTTATCCTTTGTGGTTTTGAGTTTTCAAATTGCTGACCATTTCTTCAACTTTTCTAACTTTCCTGAATTGATTTCCTTACTTCTTGTATTTGTTTATGTACCTTTGTTTTCATTGATCTTTTTATAAGTAGGATTCTAAATTTTTTCTAGCAATCGTTACTCATATCTTTGGTGTCTATTATGAGGAATTGTAAGCTTTTTGTAATACCTTACAAAATACCTTGTATGGCTTTTCTAATATTTTTTTGTTTCTTTGTTGGGTTTTATACATTTGTTTAAATGGATGTTTTCTACAGTATCTGTTCTCTCCCTTTGCATATTTTGCTTACTTGATTTCACTTTAACTCATGTTTCCTGCCACTACTTTTTTTAAATTTAAATTTATTTCTCATAATTTATTGACTATACATTCTGATTGTAGCCTTCTCCCTCATCTCCTCCCTGTCCCAGTCTCCCTCCTTCTTCCCCTCTATTCCCTCCCCTATTTCTCAGAAAGGAGGATTCCTCTTCTCCTACCTTCTGACAAGAGCCTATAAAATTTCATTAGGACTACTTGCATCTTCTTCCTCTGTGGCCAGGCAATGCCCCCCACCCCACCCCCACTCTCCACCACACACACACACACACACACACACATACACACACACACACACACACACACACACCAGGAGAAAGTGATCAAAGAGAAGGCAACAGAGTCCAGGTCAGAGACAGGCCCTGTTCCCCTTACTAGGGAACCCACATGGAGACTCAGCTACCTATCAGCTATGTCTGAGCAGAGAGTCTAGCCCCTCTTCATGCATGGTCCTTCATTGGCACATCAGTCTCTGCAGGGCCCCATGGGCCCAGATTTGATGGCCCTGTTGGTCTTCTTATGATGTTCCTGTCCACTCTGGGTTTCTTGTTTTTAATAGCTGAATAGTATTCCATTGTGCAAATGTACCATAATTTTATAACCATTTTTCTGTTGAGGGACATCTAGGTTTTTTTCCCCTATATTCTGGCTATTAGAAATAAAGGTAAACATAGTTGAGCAAATGTCCCTGTTATATGGTAGAGCATCTTTCAGGTATATGCCCAGGAGTGGTATAGCTGGGTCTTCGGATAGCACTATTTGCAATTGTCTGAGAAAACACCAGATTGACTTCCAAAGTGGATGTACAAGTTTGCACTCCCACAAGCAATGGAGGAGGGTTCCCCTTTCTCCACATCCTTGCCAGCATGTGCTAGCACTTGAGTTTTCGATCTTAGTCATTCTGATGGTGTAAGATGGAATCTAAGAGTCATTTTGATATGCATTTCCCTGATGACTAAGGATATGAGCATTTTAAAAATGTTTCTTCACCATTTGATATTCTGTTGAGAATTCTCTGTTTAGTTCTGTACCCCATTTTTAAATTACATTATTTAGTTTGTTGGAGATAGCATCTTCAACAAATGGTGCTGCTCTAACTGGATGTCTACATGTAAGAAAAATGCAAATAGATCCATATTTATTACCCTGCACTAAATTAAGGTCCAAGTAGATCAAAAACCTCAACATAAAACAAGACACACTAAATATGTTAGAAGAAAAAGTGGGGAAGAGCCTTGATCTCTTTGGCACAGGTGATAATTTCCTGAACAGAACACCAATAGCTCAGGATCTGAGATCAACAATTAATAAATAGGACCTCACAAAACTTAAATGCTCCTGTAAAGCAAAGGACACTGTCAACAGAACAAAATGACAGCCTACAGTCTGGGAAAAGATCTTCACCAACCTTATATACGACAGAGGGCTAATATCCAGAATATATAAAGAACTCAAGAAATTAAACTTCTACCACTACTTAACAGGGAGGCCAACTGCAGTAAAAGTTGGAAAACATCAACAGAGGAACTCAGAGCTAATTTGCATAACAAAACTTGTTTACTTCACTTAAGTTCCTAATATAGTTTAGGGATAGCTTACTAGGGTACTGACTGGGGAAAATAAATGTATTCTGCAGGCTTTCAGAGGTTAGGGTATTAATATTGAAGTCATACCATGAAGAAGACATGAGAAAGGAGGGAAAAGGAATGAAGTTTGAATCAGAAGGGAAGAATGTATGTTGGGGTGGGAGGTAGGAAGTCATATAGAAAATACTACAGAACAGGTGCAGAGAAAGGATGGTCTGATAAGTGTATTCAATCAAGACACAAGATAAAACCAAACAGAGTACCAAAATATATCGAATATAAATAAGAACAAGATATTACAGTCAGTGATTCCTTCTAGTTGGAATGAATACACATTATCTCCCCCCATGGCTGTCTTTTGTGCCCATCTGATAACTATGACCACACTGCTGGTCTCAGCAATTCAAAAGGGTTTCCTGCTGGGGATACCCCAGCCTCAGACCTAACCCTCCTGCCAGTTCTCTGGCATTTGGAGGCTTTCTGTGACAGATGCTCTCGCCTTCTCTTGTTTACCATCATCACCTGATGTTCCTATCACACTGAGAACCTGCCGAGCTGTCCTCAGCACACATTCTAGTTTGGCTCTCCTGTGGGTGCTGCCCCCTCTGGCTCTTCACTCTGGGACATGTAGATACTGTACTTCTGACTCTGTCTCCTCAACCTGTGCTGCTCTCAAGGTCACTTTACCCACAGTACACCCAGTCCCTACTCAAGTCTCAGGTGGACTGCATCTCTCCAGTTCCTTGTTATTGAAGAGGGGAGACCATGTTCCCCAAACCCACTACTGACCAGCATGGTGCAGCAGAACACTGATGGTGCCCTTTGGCTGAGTCTTTGTAGATGAAAATTTTACCTTAGCCTGTATCTTTTTCTGTCTTTCTTTCTTTTTTTTAATTATATATTTTTTTTCCTAATGGGAATAGAGTATATTGTTTCTTATTTTGCTTCTCCTTTTCAACAGATCCCTCAGAATGGCACCTAATTCATTCTCTCACTTTGACTAACTGGCTGCCCAACTTCTTAAAAGGAAAATACCAGTATGCTACTGTTTTCACTGTTGGAAGTGTGACTACAGCAGTGGCTAGAGGAACTTTGCAGGAGAATGGACGATTTGTCGCCTTCTGTACTGCCACTTGGCCAATCTCACGTTTGAGCCATCTAAAAGAATGGCTTTCTGGCACTTATTGGAAGAAGTATACTGTTTTTCCTCAGGATGAATCCTTCCTACACAGTGATCTCTGGAGGACATCGGTATAAAAAAAACCAACCTTAGACTCTGTGATGTTTCTACAGATCCATACATGTCCCTCTTCAGCTAGTCTTTCTTTAACTCTGATATTCTAAACTTGTTCTTTTACGTCAGCTAAGTCTATATTTATTCGACCATCCGGGAATCTTTATAGATATTTATTTTAAGCAGTTTATCCTTTATACACAGAGAATAAGCATCTATGAATATCACAGTTTTGGACAACGAAACATGACACTGTCCACGACCACTCACAGTCCGTGCACCATAGATGCGTTCATAATATTTCCTCTAAGGTATCCAGGTAGACTATGGTAGCAAAAAGGGTCTAAGTATAAATAGAAAATGTCACATGTATAGACACATCTTAGAAACAAAGTACCCTGTGCAATGCCAGCTGTTCACACCCATAACTGGGCGGCTGAGTGGGAGCTGTGGGTTACTGCCTCTTCTCAGCCTCTCAAGACTGCAGCATAAGACAGCTATTCAGAACATGCTGAACCAGGGCCCGTGTCCACCACAAAACCTGGGTTCTTCCTAACTCTCCATCCCCCAAATACCTAACCCAGTTTCCCTACATGGTCAGTAGCCACATATCTGCTCAGTGCGGGTGCCAAGAGCTTTCTCATGTTGGGCCTATTTGCATACCAGCGGTGTTTGGACTTGTTTGCACACCTAGGTGCTTGGGCTTATTTTCGTATTGGGGTGTTCCCCTATCACTTAGCTTCCTCTCCCTTTGCCTCTTCCAAGTCCGATCACTTTTACATTCTTAACGCAACATTTCTTGGTCATTCTTGCCAGAGTGGTGTCCTTCCATGGATTTCTGTATTGTTTCACGATATATTTCAGCCAAAGCCATTGCCTACCATGATTATGTGTTGGCTGTTTATATTCCCAAGCCTCTCACCATAATGTAAGCATCACATCTTTGCTTTACTTGTTTACTTTTGTACTGTAAACTGTGAGATTGTCTGACTTGTAAACAAGCAAGCAATAAACACACACTGAAAAAAACACAACAACAAACAAACAAACAAACAACCCAAGCTCTATTTAAATGGGCACTAATCCATGCCAAGCATGTTGTAAATTATTAGTGAGCATTAATTCATTTGTTTTCTGTAAATTACACTAGCAATTCTATTTCATACATTGTGGAATAAGATGAGAAAGCTTACAGACTTGCCTTTGCTGTGCAGTTTGGGAATGGACAAATAAATGGAAAGCAGAACAGTTTTTAAGTCCTAAGGATTCTTGCTCCAGAATTTGTGCTTTTAATTGTCTCCACGCATGCCCATCAGAACATCAGCTGGAATTATTTCGGCTCACTTGCATTATGGAGAGCATGTTTAACCTCTTCTCTTAGTTTTGCATTTTCAAAGTTTCATTTAAGGAACACTATCCTGTCCCCTTCCTGACGTCACCATTGTTCGATGTTCTTCCTAGGAATGAAGCCACATGTCTCCAACGACGAGCACGCTCTTTTTCTCTAGTTATCCCGTATCTGTTCTAGTGCCAGTCTGGAGATGTTTATTATGACTTCTAGGGTGCCATGATCCGCAGACTTAGCAAGTCTGCCCAGAGTCGTGGAGCTGGGCAGTGGGGAAGCTGACCACCACCTGCCACTTTCCCTAATGTGATTTTCTACAAATTATATTCATTTGAAGCATCTTTGTTTTTATTTACCAAAGTACAGTACTAGGCTAGTTGCACTGTTTTCAAAACCCAGTGTTTCTTTTTGTGTTTTTAATCTCTTTAATACCTGGTGCAATGGAAGCTGAAAATACGTGACACCTTATCTATGAAATTGACTTCATATCTCAATGAATTTGAGTTTAAAAAATAGTCATGTGTGGGTTCCTACACACAAGAAAAATGTTGAGATTGAGAGCATGGTATATAACAATCTTCTGGGCTAGGTGTAGGCTACTGCGGCCTTGACTACCAGGTACAACTGTGTATTGCAAAGTGGTATCCCATCACAGAGTACTTGGCTGATGGAGCAGGCAGGGCGCACCACATCCTTTTATTCCTGCTTTAGTAGTTCTATACTCTGCGATGAAGCCCCACTCTTCATCTGTTACCACGCACACTTTACTCCTTCAGTCCTGGATTCTGCAATGCTCGTGTAGTATGGCTTATGTTGCATTGACGGATGTTCATTTCTAGGAACATATAAGAATCTTACCTTGCGTTGTGTTGGTAACTTTTCAAAATCCCTTTCTCTGTTGGTTCATTTACTTATCAAAAATAGTCAATAAGTTTGTTCATTTCCAAAAAAATTATGTGGGTTTTACCATGGCCATTGCTTGCTTATTCTTGGCATTGCACTTTTTTTTTTTTCTGTATGGTCCTTAAGCCGGTCTGTATGTTGTATTCCTTGTTCAATTAAAAATGTGGAAAGCAAAAAGAAATAAGTTGGTAAGTAGTGTATATAGGTCATGTCCTGTCTAGTGTAGATATGAACTCACTAATTGTCAAATGTAAATGGTAAAAGGATCATTAAGAGTTATAAGTGAAATGTGCTAGAATAATTATGTTTTGGGTGTAAAATCAAGGAAGAGATGACACATATAAGCCCTAGTTATTTCTATTTTTCAGAGCCGGAAATGGAAGGAAGATGTTTCAGGCATTCTCTCATAGTGCAAATGAGAATTCCTGTCTCCTCTCCTCCCCTCCCCTCCCCTCCCCTCCCCTCCCCTCCCCTCTCCTCTCCTCTCCTCTCCTCTCCTCTCCTCTCCTCTGTCTCCTCTCCCCTCCTTTCTTCTCCTCTCCCCTCCTTTCTTCTCCTCTCCCCTCCTTTCTTCTCCTCTCCCCTCCTTTCTTCTCCTCTTCCCTCCTTTCTTCTCCTCTCCTCTCCTCTCCCCTTCTGTCTTTTCTTCACCTGTTTTTGACAGGGTCTCACATTGTAGCCTAGAATGGCCTAGACATCATGGTCCTTCTGCCCCATCCTACCCAATTTTTGGCACGGTGATTCTTGAATCACAATTTCTTCATCAAAATATAAAAGTGATACCTTATCCTGAGAAACTATTTAATATTTAAACTAGAAAAATGTTTGTTTTTGTCTTAACTTTGACATCTCAGGGGATGGAAATGCCTATTTAGATGGTTAACTAATAAAAATGCCTTCATAAGATTTACATTTTATAAAGGTATTACGTTGTTATAAATGTTTGTGGTTACTGGTAATAGATTCCAAAAAGATCATAGAATGTGTTTTTATATGCCTTTTAGTTTGTGTTGTCTTATTCAATTACAGAAATGACCACATGTCAACAATGCAACACACAGTATTGAATACAAAGTATTGTATTTAATGTAGCTATTACAAATAAAAACCAATAGAAAAGTATGGATTTCCACAGCTCAAGCTCTGTAGTTCATCTCCTTATTCAGAGCAGAGCGACATAAGTTTGGAAGAATGGGACCTCAGACCCAACCTGTACTGCTTTGAAATGCTGTTAAAGCTTTGAAATACTTGTCACTGAGGTTCATCAAGTTCCTGCCAGCAGGTGGAGCCACGAGAATGCAAGTTAAAGCTGCAGCTGCTGCATTCCTTTTCCTCACTCAAGCCACTGCATCCTCTTCTCCCTTCTTCTGTCTCTCCTTCCCTCCCTCCCATTGTCCCTCCCTCCTTCCTTCTCTCCCTCCCACCCATCCTCTTTCTCTCTCTTTTTCTCTTTCCTCTCTTTTCTTCTCCCATTTGAACATCTTCCTTTGCCCTTTGTTTCTTTCTCCATTTGTTGTTCCCTTCTTCTTTCTGTATTAGAAGGAAAATTTGTAGAAACACAATTAGAAAAAAAAACAAAAAACACAAACAAGTTGTCAAAATGAGATTCTTATGTTAGCTTAACACTGCCTTGGGTGCTCCAGTCCCTTGTGCATGGGCTCCTAAGACTAAAGCTTTAGGGATTTCAGGTTCACCAGAAACCTTTCTTTCCCAACTAATGCGGTATATGTAGCACAGCTTTCTTTCTTTTGTTCTACAAAACAAGTTTATTGTGTGTTTTTCCGCTTTGTGATCAACAGGTCTGTGCAATTACAAAGATACCAGTTTTCCTTGAAATGGGGGGAAAACAGATTTAGGCCTAGTGTTACTGACTTCTTGTGAGTTTTACGTCTTATACCCCATTCCCATTCATCTCTCCATCCCCTCATATCTGCCCTTTACCCTTGAAACCTTCCTCATCCCCCCAAAATAAAACACACACAGACACACACACAAACATACAAATGAACGACACCAACAAAAACAAAGCATAGAAAAATATCTCCTCTTGAAAGCTGTAATATGCGTCCCACAGTATACCTCTCTGTCCCTATATCTTCCCTTACAAATAATCTTTTCAATGTGTCATTTGTCTGGTTCGAGGTCTCTGGATTCTGTGAGACCGATTCTGTGGATCCTCACTTGGACTCCTCCTGGTTACCCTGTTATTGCTTTGAGTGATGGAGATCCTGCAGCTTTGGAACAGCAGGACTGGCCCTTTCACCATCCCAACCATTTGAAGATGATACAGGGTTTGGGGTGAGCCAATTCAGAGCCCTGGGTCTGGGCCTGGGTGATAGCTGAGCCTCACTCTCCCCCCCAACACACTCACACATAGGCCACTTTGTTACAAAGGAGTGGTGGGGCCAGCTCACTCACACCTCTGACACCAGGACCAGTTCCAGTGTGCTGCCAAGATAAAAGATGGGGCCAGCTTTCCTGAGAGTGCGTTCAGCAAAGGGCAGGGCCAGTTATGCACTGCCTGTGGACCGTCATGTGGTCCCTGGCAGCTCTCTATATCAGGAACATCCCCAAGGTAGTAATATGAGTCATGGACTCAGACATGGCCCTCAGCAGCAGTGGCAGCTGGGGCTGGGCCTTCATCCCAGGTGGCAGGGCTGGCTGCTCTCAACAGGTTACTCCTCTCCTTCCTCAAGTCTCTGGTCTCATCTCTCTGCATAATGCTCAAGCTGCTCCACTTCTCTTACTTTCCAATATGACTACCACATGCTTGCCGGTTGGGTGTCTCCCACTGCAGGCTGACCAAACAGCTGGTGGGCCCTTAAGTGACATCCTCCATCCATGCTGTGTGGTGTTGGCAAGGGGGTGTCTATGGCCTACCTGAGCCGAACGCCAGAAGGCAGGTCTGTGGGTGACTACTTTTTTTTAAAAAAAAAATAGCCTTTTTTTTTTCTTTCAGCCCATGCAGAGAAGCCAGAAACTTTCACATTCTTAAAGATAAGAA
Organism: Psammomys obesus; assembly: GCF_907164565.1. NCBI lineage: Eukaryota > Metazoa > Chordata > Mammalia > Rodentia > Muridae > Psammomys > Psammomys obesus. Next base: position 6,230,218 of record NW_026596064.1, read on the forward strand.
GGAAACATCTCCCAGTCCAGTATTCTGGTTGATCATGTTGCATAAAGCATTGTGGGTGATTTTATGCCAAATTATTATTATTATTATTATTTAATTTTTTATTTAACTTTTATCAATTACACTTTATTCATTTTATATCCCCCCATAAACCCCTCTCTTCTCCCCTCCTGGTCCCACCCTCTCCCCCTTTCTGCATGCATGCCCCTCCCCAAGTCCACTGATAGGGGAGGTCCTCCTCTCCTTCTTTCTGATCTTAGTCTA
>NW_026596064.1:6240478-6258937 GCF_907164565.1 Psammomys obesus
TAGACTAAGATCAGAAAGAAGGAGAGGAGGACCTCCCCTATCAGTGGTCTTGGGGAGGGACATGCATGCAGAAAGGGGGGAATACAAAATGAATAAAGTGTAATTAATAAAAGTTAAATAAAAAATTTAAAAAAAGGCAGAGAACAGATATAAACAAAGAATTTGTAATAGAGGAATCTGAATTGGCTGAGAAACACTTAAAGAAGTGTTCAACATCCTTAACCATCAAGAAAATGCAAATTAAAAGTTTGAGATTTTCTATCTTACACGAATAAGAATGGCTAGGCTCAATAACCTAAGTGACAGTCATGCTGGTAAGGATATGAAGCAAGGGCAATGCTCCACTATTGTTGTTGGAAGTGCAAACTTGTAAGGTCACTATGAAAATCAATGTGGCATTGAACACAGGGAACTTCCCAGAGACTCATACTCCAACCAAGGACTATTTGTGGAGATGACCTGGAACCCCTGCACAGGTGTAGCCCATGGCAGTTCAGTGTCCAAGTGGGTTACATAGTAATGGGAAGAGGGACTGCCTCTGACATAATCTGATTGGCCTGCTCGTTGATCACTTCCCCCTGAGGGGGGAGCAGCCTTACCAGGCCACAGTAGAGGACAATGCAGCCACTTTTGATGAGAACTGATAGACTAAGATCAGAAAGAAGGAGAGGAGGACCTCCCCTATCAGTGGACTTGGGGAGTGGCATGCATGCAGAAAGGGGAGGGAGGGTGGGATCGGCAGGGGAGGAGGGAGGGGTTATGGGGGGATACAAAATGAATAAAGTGTAATTAATAAAAAATAAATAAAAGATTTAAAAAAAAAAGAAAATCAATGTGGCAGTTCCTCAGAGAGATGGGAGTTGATCTCTCTCAAGACCCACCTAGCTATGCCACTCTTGCGTATATAACCCAAAAGATACCTCACCCTACCACAGAGAAGCTTGCTCCACTGTATTCATTGCTGCTCCATTCATAATAGCCAGAAATTAGAAACAATCTAGATTTTCCTCAACAGATTAATGAGTAAAGACAATGTGGTACATTTATACAATGGGAAAATACTCAGCTGTTAAAAATGAAATCGTGAAATGATCAGGTAAATGAACAGACCTAGATAAGATAATCTTGAGTGAGATAACCTAGAAGGACAAATATGGTATTACATTTATTTGTGCGTATTAGCTGTTAAGTCAATGATAACCAATATATGATCTGTATAACCGCAAGGTTAGGTATAAAGTAAGAGACTAATAAAGATAGATAATTCTCTTTAGGAAAGGGGAACACAATAGACAGCTAAGGACGGATTGTGGAGTGCATTACAATTGGAGGATCAAATGAGGAAGAGCAGGGAACAGGGAAATATGGGAGGAAATACAGGGAGACACAGCCAAAATTAAGGGCCAACTGAAGGGTAGAATTTTCCTGCATAAGCTTCCTAAAATATATACATATATGAAGGTGATCTAAATAAAATCACCAAAAGGTGTGTGGTGGGGTACAGAATCTCCAGCCAGATATCTCTTGTCTTTTAGTACTGGGAATGGGTTACATCTAATTCAATTGTTGGCCAAATGAGTCCCCTGGGAACCTCTAAACCACTTAGGCTGTTGCCAAGACTATAGGTTGTTCTCCACAAGCTGATGGCAAGACCCTATTGCTGGAGATGGCCCCTGAACAACTCACTGAACACAAGGAAGTAGAGATGGTTGCCTATATAGAGACTTTATGATGGTATCTGTGGTCCAGGAATGTACCCTGCAGGCTATCAAAGGAGAAAGTCAACTTAGCTACAAACCCTTTGGTCTAAAGTGGTGTTCCGCTTGCAAGGGCCTCAGGGATCTGTGCTAAATGGGGTCCTGGAGGTGAAAGGAAAGGTGGAGAGCTTCCCCCATCTCTAACTTAGAAGCAGCCTCCAACTGATAATCAAACGAAAAGTTAGTTTTAACTACTCTTTAGGTTAGGCTGCACAGCCGGCAGTAGATGCTCAACAGAAAATGAAATCAACAGTAACTCTGGAGTTCCTTATCTCATAATGTTGTGTCACTTCTAAAACATTTCATCACATATGTATGTATATATATGTGTATCTTTTGCGATATGTATATTCTCTGTTTTTACCTCATAGGTACTTTACAGTTATGTTTTATATGGAACTTCTGAGTGTGTGAACAAGTGGGTCTCTACATCTGTATCTGGTTTTGTTTTGTATTGTGTGCCTTTCCTTTTCCCTTTTCCTTCCGTTGATTGTTTCGTTTTTCTCCGATGTGTTAGCGTTATTTTATTTTATTATTATCGCTTACAAGCCTATTTATTCGCTAATAAGAGACAGAAACAGGGTGGGTCTGGATCAGAGGCAGAAGGGGAGGACCTGGGAGGAGCTTCAGAGAGAGAGAGAGAGAGAGAGAGAGAGAGAGAGAGAGAGGAAAGCATAACCAGGATATATTTATTATATGAGAAAAATTTATTTTCAATAAAAGCAAAACAAACAAAAGAAAATACTAAATAACTCTAGCAGAAGCTCTTGTAGTCTTACAACAATTGAAGGCATAATATGAGAATCTATAAAATAAAATTTAAATTTCACTGGGATGCATTTAAATTCAAATGATAATAAGAATAAAATGAATCTTCATGTCACTATTACTTATATTCTGAAAAACATTGCCACTTCTTTGACAATTTGAATGGTATTATCTTTGACAATTTTTCTGCCCTGTCCTGTGCAGTCCTTAGTGTCTGTTGGTGGCAAAGCATGCTTGAACATGTTACCAGAGTATAGTCCCTGGAAAGGTGCTCTTTTAAACCGTGAGGGATTAAACAGAATGTCTAGTTCTGCTTTTGCATCGAATCCTCACAGACCAGAAAAAAGGAACAAAATGGGGACTGATCCAAGTATTTTCCTGAAGGAGCTAACACAAGACAGGAAACACAGCTTCGGCAGTCCTTCTTTTGGTACACAGAGAGGAATGCAGTTTAATTAAAACTAAATAAGCTAACATTCCCAGGAAGACATATTGTTTAATAACTGCACTTTAGATGCTCACATGCATTTAACCCCTGATTAGATCTCTGTCAGAGTGTACATCATTGTTATTGCCCCATGAGCACTAGTGATGGAAGCTGTGGTTTCCCCTTTTACACAGGTCTTTGATGCAAAAAAACTGTTAACTCCCTCATTCATGACAGGCGGCTACTCTGATTCTCAAATGCATTTATTTCTCCAACAATTGAGCAACTCAAAAAGAAACCAGAGCTTGCTCATATCATCCTTCCCAGGGTCACCCACAGCCAGGATGACTTCTAGGGGTGACGAAATGGGCTATTCTGGTTTTCAGAAGGTGAAAGTGTAACTGAGATGAGAAAGTTCTTTCTTCCCTAAGGAAAAGGGTTTCCGGAACAGAATGAGAACTCTGGTTGTTTCCAATCAGTAGAGAGCACACACTTGGATATTTGGTTTGATTGTCCATTTTCTAATAGGGGCCAACTTAGTGAAATGACCGTGTGCACACACAGCTCACTGTGCACCAAGGCTCACACAGTCAGGGCTGGGTCATGTGGGAACAGTTCAAAGATGGGCAAACCAGAGAAGTGCAGAGGCAGCAAAGGAGAAAAATTAGGGCAACCGAGATGATGGTTCCCTTCTTGAGGAGTTTCTCTCACACTTTTCCTTTGTTTTCACTTATGAAGATGACTTCTTTGTAGAGTTTATATAGTTTGCGGTGACTGGGTTTTCCAAAGTATAATCATTTGTATAGTTGATTACATATTCATTTAAATGAAATACACGAATAAATATTTTGAAAAATTTTGTCCACTGCATTCCATGTGTTCTAGAAAAAAAAATGTACTTCACTACTGTAAATTCATGGATTTTCTTAGTTAAAAGAAAACATTTTACAAATTAGAACATGTAGAGGAAATATTATTAGATATAATGTGAGTGTTCAAGCATGCTGCACTTGTCTTCAATCCCAGTACTCAGGAGGTGCTCCATGAATTCCAACCCAGCCTGGTCTACACAGCAAGACCCTGCCTCAAAAAGTGAGCATTGTGTTGGAAAATCGCATAAAACATATTCTTATTATGTGCCTTCATTCATACTCACAAACGTACATATGTAGTCATAGCTATACATGTAAACTTTTTTTCGTTTTAATTCAAGTGTTTTAGATTTGGGCTATATTTAATATTTTTATTATTCATCCTGAAACCGTGATGAGGATAGTTCTAAGTGGTTGAAGGCATTTTTAAATAGTCCATGCCATGAAAGCAAAATGTTTTTGAAAACATGTGGGTGAGACTTCTTCAAGAAAGAAACAAGGTTGTCTGATACTGATTGAGGTGAGGAGATACCCTGAGTCTTAGCCTCTCTGATCTCCCAAGGAGCCTTATTAAGTAATAGACTTAAGCAGTGGGCTCTTTGCTTCTGGAACTTTGGAGCAAACATCACATTCTTACAAGACGTAAGTGGAAAATTACAGATAATGGAGCTGACCATAGCTCCCGACATCTTACTAGGTGTTCTTAATGCAGTGACTGCTGCAGTTACCCATGTGATAGTGGTTTTATGACTGAACAAAGAGGAACCCTGCTGAATGGGCCCAGGACCAGAAACAGGAAGCATTTGCTCTGCTCACAACAACAGAACGTAGACTAGCAGGAAGGGAAGGGCATGTTGGGGTTTTAGACTCACTTCCAGAGATCCTGGTAGGGATGTTTGTGCCCAGATCCTCATTCTAGAGAATGATTCATTGTCTTCCCCTTAAAAGTTTTGATAGTTAAGCTATTTCATTTAATACTGACCATTCAAAAGAGATTTTTCCAAGCTCAAACTTAGGGGCTGGCATCTGGAATTCACCAGACTTCAGTGTTGACAGCTCTTAGTGAATATTTTTATCATCTGGATTATATCAAATTGGATAGCATCATCAGTCTTTTATTATTCCCACACTTTCCATGGCAGTTTTTAATATTGCTGTTGCCAAGTCCCTGTTTCATACATATTAGTAGGTCAGTGAATGCAAAGCGCTTTGGGAGAAGTAAACACATGCCATGTCTTCAATTTCCAGCAGCCTCCTCCAACTTAAAGTTAATCATTTGTGAAGTAAAGACAAAAAGGCCCAGTTCTTAGGATCCTGAAAGCATTTTCATACACGCCATTTTACTCACTTCTCATGGAAATACTATGAATTGAACAAAACGTTTGTTTTTTAGATGAGAGAGTAAAAGTCTAGTGAAGTTTCAGAGTCACATAGCTAAAGTGAAATTTGTCCAGATAGACACAGCAACTTGAGTATCTCCATTATATCCCTTCCCAGCCATTCAAAGCCAATGAAATATGTTTGTCTCTGTCCACAGGCAATCCCTAAATTCAGTTCTAGTTGAGTAAGACCAAGCCTGGGAGTTACAGAAAGGATACACAGTGGATTGCAGGCAAGTCTGAGCTATGTAAAGAGGTAAAAAACCAAGGGCTGGGCACATGTCTTGGTGCCAGGGAACTTGCCTAGCATGGAGAAGGACCTGGGTTCCATTTGCTGTGCTGCCAAAACAGATGGAACAACAGACAAACAAGCATTTCTAATTTTACTTGTCACAGACTACACACATATTTTAATGAAGTATGAACAAGGAGTGAGATTGAGATCATGAGTGGGAGTGAACATGAGCCACGCAGGGTAGGTAAGAAGAGGACGTTAATAGAAAATCAGGCTCCCATGTTGGATAATTTTAGCAGTCAAGTTGTCCTCCACTCCCCAGGTACTCTCATCTATAAACATTCCAGAAGGAATAGAACATTGTATTCTTGGCTGGGTGACAAACAAGCAAATGAGTCATCAGAAAACCCCGGGCTGGAGTAGGTTTTAAGCTGATTTGAAGAAAAAGACATCTAAGGGCCGCGTCTCTCCATTCACCTGGCAGCAGCTAGATCCTTGATGTCCGTCACCTCTTACATTCTGTTCTGGGGGCCCTTTATTCATGGCTAGGGCTCAGCAAGCCTAAGTGCAGCTTCTGCACTGTATGCACAGTGAACTGGAGATACGAAAGATCATTGGTTTAGCATTCGGATCATTTCATCTTGGTGCTGCATCAGCGTGACTTTGAGCAACTCACTTCAAGTATTACACATGTGAAGTATACACCTGTCTAAATTAATAAAATAAATGGCATAACATATGATGACCCCCAAGGGATGCTCTTCATAAAATACTCCAATATCTTTTATACCTTCGCACCCTGTTCTTTTCAAGCGTGTTTCGTTTCATCACAGTCCTTAAGTCTCACATTCACAGAAATGATTGCATAAGCATTTTATGCAAAACCTAAAATGAAGAAATCATTCCTCCCTTCAGCTTTCTATGCAATGAAATAGTAGATATTGTTGTAAGTGGGGTTCACTATGCTGGGTGGGCATTTGTGTTATTACTGGATTTGTTAATTAACGTGGAGAGTTGGAATTAGAATTATGAAGAGGAGGGAGCTTATATGAAAAGGCTAAAGAACATTCACCCTTGAAAACTTACTAAAATAAGCCACTAACAACCAAATAATATATGACACTTTACACTCTTACACCAAACTATTCAAACCATATCTCATGGACCAGTCTCATGAAACAACACCTGGGGTCCTAACGAAAATGCAGAGTCCCAGGCCCCATCTCAGATGAACCGACTCAGAACTGTACATTGACAAGGCTTGTTAACTGTATGAGAATGTTTGAGACTAACCGATGAGATATTTTCAGGTCTATTATCCTATTTGATTCGTACAATCTTTCTGTTTTATTACACACAGTATGACTTCTGATTTCTCAGCTACAAACCTATTTTGCCAGAGAAATTTGAAGAAGTTAGGAAGTAAGTCAGACTGAGATTTGTTCGCAGGTTGTCTAATTCCTGCGTGATTCTCTGGATCCATCCATGTCTCCAGTGTATCATGTATAGAACCTACCTTGAAACTAGAGTTGGCACCCCTTTCTAATCTTAAAGCCAGGAACAACCCTCTCTCCTGACAGAGGAAACTTCTCAGCAGATGAGGACACACTGCTTTTTTTTGGGGGCAAACACAGAGTCTGGTTCTGTGCCAAGGAGACAACCAGGGCAATTCTCCCTTCCTTCTTCCCTTTTCTTTCTTTATGTCTCTCTCTTCTTCTTTTTTTTTTTTTTTTACACTTGGGCAGTTGACGTCTTCAATGACATCAGCCTTCTGTGAAGTCTTTCTGTGCATTCATTTCTAGCTGATCCCATCATCAGAATGCTACTATTATAGGCTGCCACTCCTCAAATTGCCCAACCTCAGTGGCTGACTGGCCTTCTCTGAGGTGCTTCAGGTGACTGCATGCATCATTAAGCAAGGGCCTGATTCACTTGCTTACTAGAAGTGGTTGGAAGATGTAGGTAGAAGTTCCTCCACATTCCTTCTTCAATATTCCCAAGCTCATCACAGAAAAGATGTTCGAGATAGCACTAAACAGGCTGCAGTTTGGGGATGGGTTCTCACCAGTGATTTATTGAGCCTTTAATGTGAGATCCACCATATATGTAAAATACATATATGTTTTACATATATGGTGGGTTTAAGAAATGAAGAGTGAAAGTCCAGGACATAGTGAACACAGTAGTATGTGATCTGCTACTGCCTGGCTTTCATTAAGTTCATGAAATCGTCACGAGCAAGCTTGGCAGGATCTCTAGGTGGAGACACCTGCCCTACAATCTCTTAACTTTTCATCTGGCCTGTCGTTGCAGCACAGAACACAACAAGCCCTAAGCGTTGTAAGGCCGGAAAACCTGCGCACACGACAAGTAGCTATACTCAGACTTACTTGCAAAATGAGACCAAATCCAGAGGAGGATAGTTCTCTTTAGTAAAGGTCAATAGGAAATGGCTTTCTCGTCCCTACAGAGCTTTTCTGTCCATCAACAGACCCCTAGCTGCTTCACAGAGTGTGTTTAACTTCCCACCATTACCTCACCCATCTGCACATGCCCATACATCCATGCTGCCATCCTGAAATAGCCTTTATCAGTTACCCTTCTGACTCCCAGGTGCCATTTCACATAATTCATTTCTGGACCCTTCCCAGTTAATAATAACCACAGCTCGCAACCTGTGTCTGTCCTCCAGAGTTTAGGTGTCCTGCCTGTTTGGACAACCGTGTCATCTTTAGTGCCTCTTATTGGGCTTATATCCACCTGGTTCGCTAGATTATGATTTAGTTGTTTGTACGACTTTACAAGCTCCCACGATACTAGTGATTTGCTCTCCCTAAACGTGGGTTCCATAATAACTCCCTGTTGGAACACAGATCTCTCTCACATTAGGAAATGTCAGGTCTCGCTCTTGAAGTGTGCACTGAGTGGGTCAGGCCTGATTATACCCTCGAACACTGTGGTCCTTTGAGGTTCCTCCTGCTGCCCAGGGCTGTAGCCAGACTGGTAGGACTTGTTCTCTTGCTTCATGAAGAGAGCTCCTCATTTCAGAAAAATCCCGCCTATCATCTCTCAGCCTAAAACCCAAATGCCTTGCTTGGTTATAGCATAGATAAGTGCATAAGACTTTAGAACTTTTTTTTTTTTTTTAAATTAAGAATCAGTATTTGAGCCAGGCATGGTGGCACAAGCCTTTAATCCCAGCACTCAGGGAGGCCAAGGCAGGAGGATCTCTGTGGATTCAAAGCCAGCCTGGTCTACAAAATGAGTCCAGGATGGCCAAGGCTACACAGAGAAATCCTATCTCAAAAAAAAAAAAAGAAAGAAAGAAAGAAAGAAAAAATACTTAGTATTTGTGCCAGATATGTTGTAACAATAAAACTTAAGAGCACATACTTTTATAAATCCCACTGACTTTTTACATGATAATATTAACGTTCTCATGCTGTGTAGATGAAAAGATTTCAAATAATTTTTATAAATCTAGTAATTATTTCATGACAATATGTTTCAAGAAAGAAAGAAAGATAGTTCAAAAAAATAAAAAAACAAGTACTAAAATACAAAGATTCTGAAAAGAATTCCAGTGGTGCTGACATGGAAGTCTCACAAGAAACACTTTAAAAAAATTGATGGAAGAGTTTAAAATTACAAAAGTCTAATTGGCCTAAAAGGAAGCATATCTTGAGGGCTACAGAATCAGATGATCTTCAAACGAGCAATTCCACACACTAGCCCTATTTAGAGAGAAGTCCTTTTAAGATGCAACTCCAAGGCTGGATGTGGACATACTCTCCTGCAATCCAGAGCTCAGAAGGTAGAGAACACTGTGAGCTAGAGGCCAATTAGGTTATACAGAGAAGTACTTAACACAGAAAAGTCAGTCAAACACAGACCAAAGTCCGAGACAGAAAGGACTTTATTTATGGTTATGCGTGTCAAAGATACCAGCAAAAATGAATGTTTTAGGCTTCTGTAGTTTTCCTGGGCTTCATTTTACTGTCAACACATATTTGAAAGTACAAATTGTTAGACTATTCTAACAATTGATTGCCAAGTACAGATTTAGGCTACCATCAGAGATAGGGAGGTTCTGTTGAGAGAGGCTTAAAACTATTTTTGACCACACGGGGGAGTCAAGTGTAGGTAGGAGTGTTTCAGATTCTCAGTCTCTGCCCTTGTTGACTGGCCTTACACAGTCTTCAGTTTCCTTAAGCCTTCTGCTGCCTCCTTTCTGGAGGAGGACACTGGGGCCAGTGAGTTATTGAGGATCAAATGCTGAGCACGTGTAGAAGGCAAGACTGTTCTTGTGCTGTAAGACCTGGGGTCTCACAGCTCAGGAGTTTAAGATTGCGCCCTTCCCAGAAACTCCCCCAGACCAAGACTCGTTGCAAAAGCAAGAGGTTTATTAACCATTGCGCAATGGGGTCACCCCTGCCGGTCAGCAAAGAGTGGCACCGGGAGACAAAGGCCTTTAGGTTTTTAAAAGAAAAATTTTGGGAGATTTGAAGTTGTAGTCTTGGCAATTTAGGATTGGATGAGGAAGCTATAAAGTAAGATAATTGGTTAGTCTTAGGTGCTCAAGCTTGGCCAGTCCTGCCAAGTGTGGATGCAGCTGCAATTGAAGGTGGGGGTGGTTAGCTCATCCTTGAAGATTAGGGGCTACAGACTTTTGGCTGGAGGTCCAAAGCTACTCAGAAGAAGTCTAGGTTTGTTGCTAAGAAATGCTATCTCAAAGACAGGAGTTTTTCTTTTTGCTGAGTGAAGGTCATTGCTTGCTTGCCTTTTTTTCTCTCTGTCCTCATAGATAGGGTTACATGTTTTCATTCTCTGGAAAGGTACTAAGAGGCTTTAGATTAACCTGAACCTAAAACTCAAAACTATAGGTTTTAGAAGACATACAGGTTACAAAGTTAGTCTAACCCTTTCAGTGCAAGACTGAACTCTATATATGTTGGTCCATTTGTTAATCTCCCAAATTCAATGTAGCTCAGTAATTCAATTGCATACATGTGTTGACATTAAAATCAGAGTTGGGTTCTGGAGAGATGGCTCAGCAGTTAAGAGCACTGGGTACTCTTCCAAAGGACCCTGATTCAATTCCCAGCACCCGGATGGCAGCTCACAACTATCTGTAATTTCAATTCCAAGAGATCTGATACCCTCACACAGACATATGTGCAGGCTGAACACTAATGTACATAAAATAAAAATAAACAAATGATTAAAAAAAACACAGTGACAACAAAGCCACAATTCAAGAAAAATTTTTGTGTTCTCAGCAATTTACATTTGCTGTTTTATGTAATTCTAATTTGTCTTAAGAACAGAGATAAGGTACTTCGTATATTGTTTAATCGATGAGCTGTGAGATTAGCACCATATTTTAATAGAGCAAACTGTTAGCAAGTGCAAGGTTTATTCCTGTTTCAGAATCGTGAAAGCGTGAATACATGGCAATCTTGGATTAATGACAGATGAGAACATTAATTTCCATCTATTTAAAGCCACTTATGTTTTAAGAATAAGAAATAAAATCTTAAATAACTTAGAAACCGTTTCTAAATCATGCAGGTAGCCATTCACAAAATTATGGTTGGCTTCAAATCTCTGAATAGTCCTTATGACTCTTCAGGGCTATAAAAACAACATGTGGGTAATAAAGCAAGATAAACAATGTGGATGATTTGCTAATAGAAAAACTGAACCTCTTCATGTAAGTCACAAGCTAAGACAAACATTTTATAGAAAATTACTATATTAAATATATGTAATTTAACATATGACATGTATTCTTTATAACTCGAAATCCTTTGTTTATCTTTTAAAATTTCTATATTTTATATGTGCAGAAATCAACCTTGTTTTCCATTAACAGGTGAATAAATAATACAACTTTAGTATACACACACATACATATATAATGTAATATTACTAAGCTCTAAAGAAAAGTAAAGCTTCAGAATTTTCAGGAAAATGGATGGACTTATAATGTATAATATTAATCAACATCATAAAGTCTCAGAAAGAAATGAATTGCATGTTGTCTTTCTTATGTGAAGTCTAACCAATAATTTATGTAGACAATGTATAAATGATTACAGTACAATATGAGGAAAAGAGAAGCATAGAAAAGCTAAATAAAAGGGATGAGGTAAGACTAAATGTGGGGAATGGATATGAACCGTGAAAGAGGACATAAAACTAATTGATTTTCTAGTTCTAATTCTTTCATTGCCTATTTTGTTTTGGTCATGGATAAATATGTAAAATATATTTGTTTCTGACACTGTCTAAGTTAATGTGAAGCTGCACAGCTTCTATTTTGGATGCCAATTCTAACTGTACAAATTCATTAAGTTGTATAGACATTGGGTCTGATTAATTTTTCTGTGTGATTTTTTATTTACTTCCAAGGTTTTTTTTAATAATAAAATATATAAAATACATACATTCAATTGGAATGTTTTATAATTTATTATTATACTTAATTATTTTGGTGGTCAAAGTTGTCTTGTATTTGGCTATTGGAATCCTCTTTAAGTTTGTAAGAGGTAGCATGCCTAAGTTTTCCCCCCTCATTTCTCTTTTTCTCTTCATCCCTCACTTATGTCATGGCCAGTTCAACCAGGCTCATCTCCTATCCCAGCCTCCTACTTGCTGTCCTAGCTTCAGAGTCAACCTTAGGTGCCTTCCATCAGTACTTGTATGAATGACTAGTTCTGAGCACCAAGACTGCTCCCCACTTCAGAGTGGGATCCACCTTGGGACAAAGCTGGCCTGTGCAGGGACTAGTATGGAGGAAGGTCTTCTAAAGAGGTAACTTAACACCACTTGACCAAGCCATTTTCAGAAAGGCAGAATATTCAAGTGAAAAGTAAGCTGTTTTAGAACACACTCTTTAAGTGACAAGAGGTTTGTAGAAATTGATTCTCAGAGCTTAGGCAACACCCCCAATTTTTTAAAATTTAAATTTATTTTTAATTATACTTTATTTACTACTTTAGTTCCCTCCCTCCCTCCTCCCCTCCCAACCCCTCCCTTCCTCCCCCTTCTCCACACATGCCCCTCCCCAAGTCCACTGGTAGGGGAGGGTTTCTTTTTCTTCCTTCTGATCCTAGTCTGCTAGGTCTCATCAGGAGTGGTGGCATTGTCTTCCTCTGTGGCCTGGTAAGGCTGTTCCTCCCTCAGGGGGAGGTGATCAAAGAGCAGGCCAATCAGTTCATGTCAGAAGCAGTTCCTGTTCTCATTACTTTGTAACCCACTTGGACATAAACTGCCATGGGCTTCATCTGTGCAGGGGTTCTAGGTTATCTCCATGCATGGTACTTGGTTGGAGTATGAGTTTCAGGAAAGACCCCTGTGCTCAAATTTTTTGGTTCTGTTGCTCTCCTTGTCCTGTCCTCTCCAGATCTTACTATTATTTCCCACTTCTTTCATAAGATTCCTTGCATTCTGTCCAGAGTTTGGCCATAAGTCTCAACATCTACTTTGATAGTCTGCAAGGCAGAGCCTTTCAGAGACCCTCTGTGGGAGGCTCCTAACTTGTTTCCTGTTTTCTTCTTCTTCTGATGTCTATCCTCTTTGCCTTTCAGGATGGGGATTGAGCATTTTAGCAAGAGTCCTCCCTCTTGATTAGTTTCTTTAGGTATACAGATGTTAGTAGGTTTATCCTACATTATATGTCTATATGAGTGAGTATATACTGTGGCAACACCCCCAAATTTTATCTTAAACAATCCATGTGCCATGATTGAGAAACAACATAGGAATAAGTTCTTAGCATCAGGCAGCAGAGAACTAAGTGGTATTCCTTGTCTTTTTTTTTTTTAATATTTTTTATTTAAATTTATTTTATTTATTGCAGTTTATTCACTTTGTATCCCAGCTGTAGCCCCTCCTTCATTCCCTCCCAATCCCACTCTCTCTCCCTCTTCTCCTCCCATGCCTCTTCCCCAGTCCACTGATAGGGCAGGTCCTCCCCCCTTCCCTCTGACCCTAGCCTATCAGGTCTCATCAGGATTGGCTGCATTGTCTTCCTCTGTGGCCTGGTAATGCTGCCTCCTCCTCAGGGAGAGGTGATCAAAGAGTCAGCCCCTGAATTCATGTCAGAGACAGCCCCTGTTCCCCTTATTAGGGTGTCCATTTGGAGACTGAGCTGCCATAGGCTACATCTGTGCAAGGGTTCTAGGTTATCTCCATGAATGGTCCTAAATTGGAGTATCAGTCTAAGAATGGCCCCTGTGCCCAGACTTTTTGGTTTTGTTGTTCTCCCGAAGACTGGGCATAATGCCTCCTGCACTGACAATCATGGCTTGGAGCCATCTTCTCTTCTTGGCAAACAGGGCACTGATAAATGGAGATGTATAGTCAATCAACCTCTCTTACATGCACTACTGTTTTAAAAGTTATTATAGAATTCTATTCTCTTAAAATAATCAGCTACAAATAATCCTTGTGATAATGAAGCTTATTTAGCTGCTAGTTATTCTATTGTCCAATCATATTTTGGGGTAGTGTAGTTTTGTTCTGCTTTAATCATAAAGTGGTTGCCAAAAAGGTTTGTGTCATGGTTTTAACATGAAGTTATGCTTTCAAATCGACTATAAGATGCCACCGACTGCAGAACCCATCATTCTATTCTTTAAACTAAAAGAGAAAAATTAAAAAAACAAAAACAAAAACTGAGCATCTTAGAGCTGATCATTATGGCATTATCACCAAAAAGCATTTCCTAAAGTCTCTTGCTAATTTTGTGAGATTTGGTTAAACCAAGAATGAATAGTATGATCCACATATCCTGTTACTACGGCTTATTTGGCATTGTCTTAAATGAAGGAATGAATTAGAACATTCTTTAAGCATAGTAAACTCTTATGACATCCTCAATGATACTGAGGTATTTACTCAGGGGACATATCAGTGTCTGACGTACAACCTTAGTAAGCTCACCACTGGCTTGTCAGTATATCCATTAACTATGACTTCAAATGTGCTTTATTTATTTAAAATATTCATCTACCTGAAACTATTGTCAGTGGCTGAACCCAGTTTGGAGTCTCCAGTAGGTAGATTAGCTCCATTAGGAGATGCCCATGAGGAAACACTGGCCCCTCTTTCCTCCCTCCTGTTACCCACTGTTAATTAAGACGTGGCAATCATTTGAAACTCTGGATTGATTCATCATATTTTCTTTCAATTCTTTTACAAGATACATAAAGCTCCATTTTAGTAATATCCGAATAAGATAGAGATTTAGTGATTCTGGGACCCTTTTCTGCCCTCCCAGCATGCACTCATACACACACACACACACACACACACACACACACACACACACAAACACACACACCCTCCAAACTATGCCTCTCTCCTTTTATCCACAGTGAGCATATTATAGCGATGTTCATGCTGGCATTCAGACTCCTGACTGTCATAACCGTGCATTAGTATATGTAATGATTTCTTTTTCCTTTGGGATATAATCTTTTACCTTTCCTTGGACTTAATAATCTGTCCTTTTTCCTTAAGGGACATGCTATTTGTTTTTAATGTACCTGCCACTATTTTAGCACCTTTTAAGCAGTGAATATTTTTCTTTCTCTTGTCAAATATACTAGGTGGAGGTCGGCTTTCCTGTACTTGTGCAGGATCCCTGGAGCGCTACAGAAAGTATCCGCACACATTACATAAGCTGCCTTTGCACTTAAATATCCCTTTTAACTGCCATTCTCAGGGTTCTTACAGTTTTCTTCTCTGCTGATACCCCTTTTCCTGTCTTCAGCCTTGCACTTTTTGGAATACACCCCTGTCTGTCAAGCAGTGAGAAGCCAGCCTATGTCTTTGTATCTCGTAAGAGGTTTTCTCCCATCCACCTCTTAATGATGAACTTGCCTGGATCTAGGATTCTGGATTGGGAAAATGCTTATATATATTAAAGATATTTTTCTGTTGTTTTAATATTGCTGTTGAGAAAGTCAACAGCATCTTCATCCTTAGTCATACTGTGAACTCCTTTGCTCTCCACGGAATGTTGGATGAGCTGGTCTCTCAGTGTTCCGATGTTTGTAAGCCTTTGCCCTGCTTCAGGTCTGGCTTTTTTCCCCCACAGTAATAGTGACTTACAAGAGTATTTTAACCTGGAATATTCTGTCTTTTCTTTTTAGAAATAAGTTTTATTCAGTTATTTATGAACATTGCCTTCCTCTCTGTGTTCTCTGTAATTGGAACTGGTATAGGTTTTATGCGATTCTTAGAAAATAACTGGTTTTGTTACTCCTATAGGAGAATTTCCATATCTTCATCCTTTTCACCGTAATTTGGAAAGTTTCCCACTTTAGTCTTTACATGGATTTTGTTCGTGTCTTTGAAAATTTCAATCATATTCATTCCCTCCTTCAACTTGCCGCAGACCCATGCTTACTTATCCAACTTACTCATCCAACTTTATCTTCTCTGTCTTTTCCCTTGAAGCCCATTGAATCCAAATTGTGTTGTCTATATAATTTTGAATACTGCAGCTTGGTCAACCCCCCCCCCCAACACACACACACAAGGGCTGTACCCTTGAAGAAAACTGATTGTCCCTCCCCAAGTATCTATTTTGCCAGCTAACTGACAATAGCTCCTCAGCTGGACCTTGTTCCTACCTCCTTCTTCATGCTGGAATTTTGTTCTGTTTGAGCTTGTGCAGATTTTGTGAATTCTTTCACAACCGCTGCTAGTTGATATATGCAACTAGCTTGCTAAGTCTAGAAAATACTGTGTCTTTGTAGCCATGCACTGCCTCTGTCCCTTACACTCATCCTACTCTGTTCTTTAATGATCACTGAGTCTTGGAAGGCAGGGGTGTGAAAGAAGTGTGTTAGTTTGGGAAGAGCAAATTCTGAACTCTCATATTCTCTACACCTTGACCAGTTGTGTTAACATCCACCTACTGCATAAAAACAGTCTCTCTGATAAGAGTTGAGAGACAGGCTCATCTGTCCTGATATTAATTTCTCAGACTTGTTCATTGTTGTTCCTAGCACATTTTATGGCATTATATCATTTTTATCAATGTGGTATTCATTTATGTCTTTAAATAATATAATGGATTTCTGGTGGTTTATCTTCTTTTCATTTTCTTCTCTTGTATCTGTGTCTTCCTTCTTCAAATTAAAAATACACAGTTTGAAGGGGAAAGGAGCAGTTGTGGGGAGGAAGGTTAACATGGAGAGAAATATGAGAGGATGTAGTAGAGGAGTGAGGATAACTAATATTAAGGATATTTATAAAGGCCACATAGAAACCTACTATTTTATAAGCTTTGTGTGCCTGTATATGTTTGATATTCATATAAAGCGTTTTGTTGGAATTACCCGACAAAGGGAATAATGATCAGAGGTGTCCTGGAGATCCCTCAAATAATACAAGATTGCTAAATCTTGTCCTATAAAAGATTTTGATTCTGAAGATTTGGGGTGGAGCCCCACAACAGGAGGCAAGTCGGCTTCCCAAGGGCCATTTGGATGTATCTGAAGACATTTTCCATCATCAGGCTGGAGAGTGGTGTCTCTTCCTGTGTTTAGCAGTAAGAGGCCGAGGATGTTGCTAACTATCCATCCTGGTTAGAGCTAGTGTTGTCATATTTAACAGGAACAAGATTTAGCAATCTTTTAAGAAACCTTTCAGCTCATTCTGAGGCAACTGAGGCTCCAGAACACTGGTCCTTCCTGTTTCTCAGCCAGGGCATCTCAGAGGAGCAGATACTTATAAAGCTTTAGGCCCATTGCTCAGCAGGGTCAGAACATTGGGTGCTCAGAGTCAAGGCAGCATCTAAAGGTCTAGTCCAGAGCAATATGCTTCTCAGAATTTTAGAAGGCAATGAGACCTAAGGGGAAACTGGGAGTCCAAATGTTCACTAAAAGCATTTTTTAAAGTAAACTCACCTCATTAACCCTCTTGCATGTAGATGCCTGACATTATGACTTGTGCTAACTCATTAAGCTTACTTTATTCATATCTCCTAGACCCCAAGTTTTAGTCTCATCTTCACAAAACAAAAACTTCTGATGACAAATTGCCTTCTGCTTTAGAACTACCTGCAGCAGCTGTGCTCTGCCCTGATAGCAAAGTTGAACCACGGAGTACCAATCCCCAATCCCCACCCAAGAACAATTAAATTGGAATCTCTACAGGTGGTATCCTTGTGCGTCTCAGATGAGTCTTACACAGACATGGGCTTGGAAACCACAGGCCTGTGGGGGAAATATGTTACTTCATCTCTTCAGTGGCAATATTCCAATTGCTTTAGTGGTTATATTTCTCATCATAAATTATAAATTTAATAATCTGGCTTATACTTTATATTTTCTGTGTTTCTTAAATCCGTTCTGGGATCCTGACCAAACTAGTTCTCAAGCCCATGGCCAAATGTCAGGTCCCAGGGTGCAGGGCTTTAGTTGAGATATCCCTGCTTTCCTGCCCCACCTGCTGGCCTTTCCTCTTTCTTCCTGTCTGTCTCTTAAACCTAGCTCAAACTTCAATTACTTTTTAGGGCTTTGTTCCACTAACTGTAAGGAAGAAATAGCTGCAAACCTTGGTTTTCAAATATGGAGGCGCTTTGATGGTAAGGTAATCTGGCCTTTGGATACAACTCTAATTTATAAGAAACACGGAAGGCGGTGGAACTAATTAAGCAACCACAGGAACTACAGGGAAGAATTTTGACTAAGCCAGAAGGCAGACACTTAATAATATAACTGGCCCATCTTTGGAATGAGTCACTGTCATGAAAACAAACAGACCAAAAAATGCCACAGAAATAATGGTATGATACTAAAATAAAGGATATTTTTGCTTAGTTAAAAGACACAAATAAGAGGTACTATGCAGTCTTCAATTAGATACCACTTGGATAAACCAGCTATAAGTAACATTCTTACAAATTCCACAGGGGGAATTTGAGTGTGGTCTGAATACTCAGTAGCTACCGTTGTGTGTGTGTGTGTGTGTGTGTGTGTGTGTGTGTGTGTGTGTGTGT
>NW_026596064.1:6258947-6348305 GCF_907164565.1 Psammomys obesus
TGTGTGTGTGTGTGTGTGTGTGTGTGTGTGTGTGTGTGTGTGTGTGTATGAAGAAGTTAGTGGACTCTTTATTGTTTCTGGGGTGTGGAGCTCAGGAGTTCTTGGAGGGGCGGGTCAGTTTCCTCCTCACCACCACAGGCTTCTGGCTTCGCAGGATGGCACTGGCCCTGCGGATGGCCACCATTCGCAGATCGGGGTGGTACTTGTTCTTTTGGATCATGTACCTGATGCTGCTGAGGATGGCCCGAGCATTCTTGTTCATGGCGGTTCTCACAGAAGAAGTGGCAGGCTTTGCTGACTGGATCTGTTTCATGACCACCACAAACCCTTTGCCATCGGCTGTGGCCTCCCCTCCCACAGTCTTGCAGTGAATCAGCCTGTTGTAGCAGAAGGAGTTGCAGGCCTTCAGATTATTGGTCTTGGTGCTGTACGTCTGCTTCTTCCTCTTGATCATGAAACTGGAGCAGTTCCGAACCACCATCCATTGCATATGGGCGGATATAGTGGCTCCTCACTCTATGGCTGTAGGAAACGAAAAGAGCACTACTGTTTTAAAAAAAATAATTTTTTTATTAATTAATTCCATTTTTCTCGGTCATAGGGCCTTCTCTCTTCTCCTCCCAGTTCCACCCTCCCTCCTGCATCCCCTCTCTCCTATTCCTAGAATGGGAAAGCCCCACCTATCCAGACACCACAGCTCATTTATTCATGTGAGGACTGAGTTTGACTTCCTCCCCTGTGGCCTGGTAGGGAAGTCCCATCATGGGGAAGTGATCAAAAGTGATTAAAAAGTCAATATGTTAGTGTACTAAAAGAGGGATTTTGATAGAGATATATAGATACTTTCTAGGAAACATAGTCCATGTCAGAGATATCCCCCACTCCCCTAATGAGTGTTCCCACATGAAGCCTAAGATGCCCATCGGACTTACCTTCCTGGGGTCTGTGCATTGTAATATGTCTATCCTCTACCCTATGACTAAAATTCACTTATAAGTGAATATGTACCATGTATGTCTTTCTGCTTCTGGGTTACCTCACTCAGGATGATCTTTTCTAGTTCCATCCATTTGCCTGCAAATTTCATGATATCCTTGTTTTTAATGGCTGAGTAGTATGCCATTGTGTAAATAAACCTCAGTTTCTTTATCCATTCTTCAGTTGAGGAATATCTAGTTTGTTTCCAGTTTCTGGCTATTAGAAATAAAGCTGCTATGAACATGGTTGAGCAAATGTCCTTGTTTAGTATGGTGGAGCCTCTTTCAGGTGTAGGCCCAAGAGTGGTATAGCAGAATCTTGAGGTATGGCTATTCTCAGGAGCTATACTTAACGATGTAAGGAGTGGTGATGCCACTGGGATTGCATAGGAATCGTACTTGGTTTTTAGAAAGGCCAAGAGGGGATAAAATACCATTCTGTCTGAAATCCATTTTAAATTGCTCAAGTCAGAAACAGGTTAAGCAAATATTACAAAATATGAATGAGAATTCAATCTAGATGTGAAAGTGACTCTTTGCTACACTCTTTTGTCTGTTTTTATTCGTTTAAAAATCTTCATAATACAAACTAGACCAATAAAAAAGAAATAGAAAGTACTTAAAGCATTGTTTCTCAACCTGTGGGTGATGACCCTTTTGGAGGTTGAATGACCTTTTCACAAGGTCGACAGGGGTCACCTAAGACCATCGGGAAACACATATGTTTCCATTATGATTCATAACAGCAGCAAAATTACAGTTATGAAGGAGCAACAAAAATAATTTTATGGTTGGGGGGTCACCACAGTATGAGGAACTGTATTAAAGGGTCGCAGCATTAGAAAGGTTGAGAACCACTAGTTTAAAGGAAGAGAAAGAGAGCAGAGAATGCTCTGGTTTATAAATCTCCTAAGTCTGGTCCTGATGACTTATCCCCTATGTAAGCCCAATTTGCCTCTCTCAAATGAACAAAGCATTTCAACCGAACTCATTCCTCTGTAGTCCCACAAAAGCTGTGCTCATTACAACTGTGTTAGAAGTTGGTGCAGTAGCTAGCAATTCTAAACACTAAGTGCTGCCACCAAATAAGATTTGAGTCAGCTCTTAGTCGTAGTAGTTCTGCCAGGGAACTACCTGTTCTTTTCAAATGATGCCCACCTCACCATTACAGTTTGAAGATACTAGGAGGCAGAAGTGTTCGAACCAAAAATAATAAAGCCGGAGGAGAAAATGTTTATGTGAAAACCTTTGAGGCAGGGAACCATCAGGGGCAATCATGTCTGAAATGCGTAAAACCTGATGTGTTTTTCTTTTCTTCCAGACTAGACTACGTAAAGAAGGATAAAACCCAAATAGTAGCATTGTACTCGGTCAGGAGACAGAGTACAGGCTGTCCTGAGTTCTCAAGGTCTAAGCTGCTTCTGCAAGTGGGTAAGCACTCGGCAAAATATGTTAATACCATTCATTTGAGCAAATTCCCACTGAGCGCCGCACTGTATTTGTGCAAAATAAATGTTTGCTGAGTTTCCCTCACAGGTCAGGCACTTTGTTTAAATTAATTTTTAAAGTTAGCACACAAAATGGTGAGTTTCATTCTGCTATTTTCGTGCATGCATGTGACTGCTGTTTGTTCTTACTCATACTCCACCCCCTCATGTCTCCTCAACCTTCCTTCCCCCAGCCTGTCTCCCCCACTTCTCCTCCCCTACCCTGTCTCCTACAAGTCATCCCTTCCCCTATCCTGCTGCTCGCTCTCCTTCCTTCCTCCACACTGCATTGTTCTTCCTTCCCTCTTCATGCTACATGCATTCTATCCATTACTTTGCACTTCCTTGTTCCCTCGTTCCTTAAGATGTCTGCTCTGCTTCTGTATCCCCCTTTCTACTTTTATAGCAATACGGAGTGTTTCATGTTCGGTGTTACTGGTGATCCAAACAGAAACCCAGTTCCCTTAGAGTTGACATTCAACCTGGGAGAGAGAGTCTATAAAACATGCAAATAATAAAATGGAAGCATGTCAACTGTGCTGACCTCCTAATTGAAAAAAAATAAAGAAAGGAGACTTAAAAGGAGGAGAGTGCTTCAGAAATGGCCACTGCAAACCTCTCTAGGAAGACAGTATTTTAGTGTACTAAGAGAGGGAGATTGGTAGAGATGTGTGGATACTTTCTAAAGGTACTGCTTACTGTGTAGTCTCTCTCTCTCCCTCTCTCCATCTCTCTCTCTCTCTCTGTAGAGGGAGGTAGGTTAACAGGAGGGAGGGAGAAAGAAAGGGAGAGAGAACTATTCAACTGTTTCTGGGGACAAAACCCAGTGTTGAACATGTTAGGCAGGCATGCTACCATAAAGTTGTTGTTGTTGTTGTTTTTCCTACAGTTGGAAAAAAAAGTGAGTCTATGTCTTAATGTGACATAAGTGACAAAAGTGAGTCTATGTCTTAATGCGTAGGAAATGAACTCGTGTTATTGTTGAACTGGGCACAGCCATGTCAGAGACCCTCTGCCTCAGATGCATGGAAATGGCAAACCCTTCTTCCCAGGGTCTCTGTTTTTAGTGCAAATGTTGACAGTATGTACAGAAAACATCTACCTTAACTCTCCCCCACCCCCCAGAGAATTGCAAGGAACAGCCTAAAAACTGCTTCTTTACTACAGGACTGTTCCTCCCCAAATTATCTAAACCCACCTTCTCAGTCAGCTCTAAGAAGCCCCTCCTCCTTGTTTACTAGCAGTTAACAACCTGCCTCCTTGCTCAGCTGTGTGTAATAGCCCTTCCTCCCTGCTCAACTGTATATAACACGTGTGCTGCAGCTTCTCCGTAGAGAGCCCAGTCCACCTGGTCAATGTTTTTCTGTGTCTGTGTGTCCGTGTGTTTGTCATTTCTTCATTCTCTTGATAGCCCCTTCAGGTCAGTCCTGAGCCGGCGTGTAATGGGAGGGTCATTGCTGCAATGTCATTATGGTGTGCTGCTGTTCTTTGTCTCTGTATTATCAATGAGGGGACAAGTTCATCGACAGAAATTTGATCACCAAACTTGACAGAGCTTTCTTTTCGCGCCTGTAATTGCTTAATAATCTAGAGTAGGAGCATATTCCACAAAGGAGTAGACATAGCAGGCTTAGCAGGGAAATGAGCTAGGTGCACTTAAGAAGTCATTGGAAGGCAAGTCTGGCCTTCCTAGGTCAGTAGAGGGAGAAGCAGAGCCATATGTGATGCTATTATTTAAGAACCAGGCTGACTGCTCTACAGAGGACAAAAAGACCATAAAGGGAAAAACTGAGGTACAAAAACTGCTCTGGATGTCACAGTCAGAGGGTAGCAAGAGTTCTGAGTGACTGAGCTAGGTTACAGTAGTGTTAGGGTGGGACACTGTGGGCTTAGGGCTTATTCTTAAAGGAAGAGACGCTGGAATTTTTGGCTGCACTGCACATAGGAGGTGAGGGTAGAAAAAGAATCAAGCAGAAGCCCTGGAATCCATCTAGGCACAGGCCTTGTGCACATGGCTTTTGCTGAGCTCAGGAAGCTTTGGGAAGAGATTGCTTCTGAGGATGGGAGTGAGGTGAGGAGGGAAGAGTTAATAGTTCTCTTTCAGCTTTGCAAATTTAAATCTTCGGTTAGATGGAGTGGTGTTTGAGATTACAAAGAATTTACTTGATTTGTTGTAGCAAAGGCAAGAGAAACATTTTAAAAAGTTTAACTGATATGTAAAATTTTTACATGTTAATTGCTTAAACTGGGTTAAAACTATCTCTACAAACATTTTATCATTCCATCATGATAAAACACCAAAATTCCTTCTACTGTTTTAAATTTTTACTTTAAAAATTTTTTCATACATGAATTCTTCATTTCCGTCATTTCTACTCATCCTTCTGCTTCCAACTTTTCCTGTGTGTTCCCCACTCCCTCTCAAAATCATGATCCATTTGTTATTATTTTACACACACACACACACACACACACACACACTCATGTAGGCATGGTGCTTACTGGATCTATTCAGTGTTGTTCATGTGTAAATGTGTTTACGGCTGGCCACTTGGGATTGGATAACCTAACAAGGAGCTCCTCCCTGGAGAAGACTGATCCTCCCTCTTTCAGCAGCCATTGGATGCTTGTAGCTCTTCCTTTAGTTGGAAGACCTTGTGATATTTTCCTCATCCATATTGGCATGTCAACTGGTCCTGTCATTAGTCATTTCTTATGTAGGCAACCACATTAATAATATTTCATGAATGTAGCTTCCTTGTCATGTCTAGAAGACAGTACCTAGAAGCAGGTATTCTGTCAACTGCTTCTTGCAGTCTGTCTTGAGTCTTAGGTGTCGGGGTTGGTCTGTAGATGTGTCATTCGGTGCCATGAAGTCAAGATGGAAAAATGGGATGGCAAAGGAGAATAAGGGTAATAGAGAGAGAGGGTGAAAGAGAGACATGTAAGACTAAGGATGTTTTAAAAAGCAACAGGGACTCATTATTTTATAAATTTTCTTTAAAATGCACATGTATAACATGTATGTGTGAATATTTATTAGCAATATATATATTCTTAATATAATATATTATATATACTACATATAATATATAAACAACATATAGTGTTAATAGAATATATTAATCATAATATATTATAATTTATTAAATATATTATAGACTATTATCTGATACATAAATTATACTTATAATAATATAATATATTAATTATAATGATATATCAGTATTACAAATAATCTATTATTTAACTTTCCATTGACTCTCTTTGAACTTTATATCATGCACTCCAACCCCACTCATCTCCTTGTCCCCTCTTACAGGTCCACCACCCTTATAACCACTGTCTCTAAACAAAACAAAAGAAAATTTGATTGTGGAAGTTGTAGTGTGTCACATGTGTCCGACAGTATACACTTTTGTCAAAATCTCTTTGCTTGCAAATGTTCATTGCAATGACTCATTGGCCTGGCTTCGGTTACACTATCAATACTGGATCCTTACTGGGACTCCTCTTTGATATCCTGTTGTTGTCATGTCATAGAGATACTGAAGCTTTGGATCTGTAGGGCCAGCTCCTTCATGCACCCCAGCAATTCATCGATGAGGTAGACATTGGGATGGGCCAACTCAAAGCCCTGAATCTCAGCCTGGGTGGTAGCTGAATTGGTCAGCCTCCAGCTCTTCAGCACCCGTGCCACCATGGCCAGCACTTCCATGCTCAGGCACTCAAGACAGGCTTATTTACAACCCCCACAGTAGAGCAGTCAGCTCTACTGTGCTGACAAAGAGAGGTAAAGGGCCTGTTCTTCTGAGTGCTGTAGCAGGTGAGGGGCAGGGACAGCTCTCCTGCTCTCATGACCCCATCCAGCTCTCCTGCCTGCTTTAGGTGGTAAAGGGTGAAGGGGGAAAGGACATCTCTCTCTCGCCTGTGCTACCACATAGCAGACAAGTGGCAGGGCCAGCTCACTCATGCCTCTGCCACCAGGGTCAGCTCTACTGTATATATATATATATATTGAGCTAGGCCATACAAAGCAATAATGCTCTCTTCTCCTCACCTACCCCCAAGAGCCATCGACTATCTAATAAAAATCCCCATTGCCAAGCATGGGAAACCTCCCTTCAAGCTCTTAGTCAATAGAGTCCAAGAGACCCCTCAAATAATATAGTCCATTGCCATTGTCCTTGGTTGCCTCTCAGAATCTGAAGGAAAGACTGTATTGCTAAAGACACCACATACTTCTGACATAGAACTTTGGAAAATCGAGGTAGAGATGACATAATAGTCTCCTCCCTGAGAACTGTCACAGACACTGTGCAAGCTGTCAATGGAAAAGAGCAATCAACAGTGTTACTAAACTGAAAAGCCAAAGAACCACACAATGACTGGCCCAGCAAGTAACCCCAATGGGGAGTAGCGGTGCTTTTATATTGGGGGTAACCGCTTAAGACTGCTTGATGGTTTTCTTCCATTTGGCTTTTCTGACCGTCAGGTTCTCAACCACAAAATGTGGAGTATGAGTAACTCACAGTATTCTTTTGAAAACCTACGTTAGGTACTGGACTGCTTCTTGTATTCTGATGTATGATGTATATCAATTCTCTCTCAAAAGCAAAGGCTTGGATTATTAATTTGGAACTACACAATAAAAGCTAGAAACCCCTAAATACAATGACTTAGATGTTTGAAATGTGTTAACTAACTTTGAAATATAGTCAAATAAAAAAAATCTGAAAAGAAACTGATAGCACAAGTTGAGTAGAAATTATCTAAGAGAAGATACGGGAATAAAATTGAGAATTCAGAACAGCTGAGTGACACAGAGTTAACGGTTCAGAGAGAAGACTTTCTGGACAGAGAATTTAGTCAGAAATTTCAAATTCTTGTACCAGATATACAATTTATTTTCTGTGTTGTAAATTTGAATGGTGAGGTTACAAATGAGTCTCTGAATGATTTACACATACAAATTCACTTAGAAAACAGACCTAAAGGCAGGTCCTATTATATCATTTTATAGAAGATGGAATTTAGGCTAGCTCAGTGTCTATCTTGCTACACAGATAGCAACTGTGTAACTATGTTTCAGAAAAAAAAAATCTATGCCATTTATGAATTTTCTGAAATAAATTGTAAAAATCTAAAACTTTGTTTTGTGTTTTTAAAAATGTTTTAATGACATAACGTACCATTTAAAAATTCCAGCAAGGATACTTACAATAATTTAGATGTACCCCTGTTTTTTTTTTTTAAATTGTGTGTATGAATGTTTTTACCTGTGTGTACATGTGTGCACTTTGTATGTACAGTGCCATTGGAGACAGAGGAGAGCACTAGATACCCTGGAACTGGAGTTGCAGATTTTTGTGAGCCACTATGTGGGTGCTGGGAATCAAACTCTTTTAGGGTCCTCTGAAAGAGCCTCAGGGCTCTTAGCCACTGAGCCATCTGTCCAGTCAAATGATTTATTTACTTTTATTTTGTGTGCGTTGGTGTTTTGTCTGCATGTATGTTTGTGTGAGGGTGTTAAATCCCCCAGAGCTGGACTTACAGACAGTTGTGACCTGCCATATAAGTGCTTGAAATTAAACCTGGGTCCTTTGGAAGAGCTCTTAACTGCTTAGCCATCTCTCCGTCTCCTTCTCCCACCTGTTTTTTTGTTTGTTTGTTTGTTTGCAAATGTTAAAGTAAGTCATCAAGTTTGGTAACCTATAAGAATAATTGCAAGGAGTCAAATTATTCAGTAATTAATTTAAACATTAACATGTGCATCTATATGACATGCACATTTCAAAAATAATTTGTCAAGTACTTCTGGCTAATGGTTATGCTCAAAATAAAGTAACAAAATCAGGCATATGATGTGTGTTTATTATAACCCCCTCCAAATATGTTGGTAATAATTAGATCTCTGTTGTTCAACCTTCCCTTTTCTCCTGTAATGCTAATATGTTCCTCCTTTTGACCATCAATAACAGTCCCCAGTATTGGATGGCAATCTGTGTGAGCTCTAGGACTGCTCTGATACCAGGTTTGGAATCAACACTGACAGGTCAGTGTCCCTCTCTTGTTCTTGTTTTATTTGTCCACAAACGAGATGGTGGTTGGATCAGACGGTCTCCAAGGCTCTACCATACTGGAATTTTGTGAAATCTCTGGTAAATGTAGAATATGCTTTTTCATTGTTAATAACAGAATGTTTGTTGAACTTCAGATTAGAAATGAATGAGTCTGCAGGAGTTCCCAATAGAACTTGCATGTCAAAGATGAAGCATGACTGGTTCATTCTTATTCTTGGGGTTATGTGGCTTATGCCAGAGCACAGGCCTTATGTGCATTACCGGCTCCCCAGGGCCCCACTCCATTTGTTGAAATGAATTCTAATCAGAGACTCTTGCTGTGCTGCCTAAGCCTTGTCTGATTACATCAGCAGGGTGGGCTGGGATGCACCATTCAGTTTAGAGTAGTCATTCAACAGTTCAGTGACACAGAGAGGTCATGGGCTTCAAAGAGAATGCTGAATGCAGAGGTGCAGGCCTATGCAGAAGGGCCCGGTTAATGATCATATTTCATAATTGCATGGTATGTGGATTCTCCAAGTCATGGAGTCAGCCTGGCTCTTGAAGGGTTGGCTGGGGATTCAGAGCCTTCACTTTAGTGTGCTTCCCTCATTCCTTAGTCTATTTTAACAATTACCTTTACATTCTAAAATACAAGATAGTTTAGTATGAAAATAATCCTTATCCTGGTGCAGCATATTGCTTAATGACTTCCCAAGTTGTTTTTTTTTTTTTTTTTTTTTTTTTTTTAATCTTTATGCCTCCTGAGTGGTGAGGTATTCAGGGAATATCAGAACATCAGAGAGGATGGAAGAACTTGACCTACATCAATCACATGGCTGCTGGGTCCCGTCATCCAATGTTCTTTCCATCATGATTGATCCCTCAGACAGTAGAGGAGACATTTTGAAAAATGGACACTGTTCTTTATCTTTTAAATGAGTGTTTATATTATGTAAATGTACATTTTGTGTGTATGTACTCATCTGCATGGGGGTGCATTCATACTTGAGTGTTTGTGAAGGACAGAGGTTGATTTTGGGTGTCTTCCTACTTTGTTTTTTCAGACACTGTTTCTCACTGAACCCTGAGATAACTGATTCAGCTAGATTATCTGACTACCAAGCTCTAGGAATCTACTTGGATCCAATGCTTCCTCCTCCCCACTAGTGCTAAGGTTAAAGCTGTGCAAAACACATGAGTTTTATGTGACTGTTGGAGATACCATGTCAGACCCTCATGTACCTTACTGACTAGACCTTGGCCTAACACGGTACTCTTTGATTTGGACTCTTATCCTCTGAATTTCATGACATTTAATGGTAACCATTCCTTGTATTCTTGTGCTGTCCTTCACATTGATAACTGTTTTGGTTTTCATTTAGTTTCTCTTTGTATGTTGCGTTTTTGCCAAAACACACATTGCCAACAGTGTTCTTTTGGATAGTGAAGTTATCATGACAAGAGTGTAGTGAGGGGCAGAGACATGATATAGTAAGATCATAGTGCATCTGCCTCCGACTAGACCTGCTCTTCCTGAATCTGACATATTGGACTTTATGACGTTGTGAATAAGAAATCCCTAGATAAAACCTTTGAAAACCATAATGTTACATTTCTCCTGAAAATGCTAAATTCTAGCCCAGGCTTTCCTGGGACTTTGTGTCAGGCAGTCACACTACATTCAAGCATGAACTCACTAACACAAAAGAAGCTGATAACATCTCTGCGCCTTGGTTCCCTAATATTTTAGGACCACGATACTAAAGAGACACAAACTGAGTAGCTAAAGGAATAAAAATTTACTGTCTCACAAGTTGTTTGTAGGGACAGTTCCTCGAAGGCCTAAAAAGAAAAAAAAAATGTATGACAGATGAAGGCCTCTCCCCTTGGCTTGTAAAAGTCAGCCTTGTGTTACTTTATAAATAATCTTTCCAGTATCTGTATTTCTTACCATCCAAATTTATAAGGACTTTGGTCATAGTGACTAAAGCTACCCTATTCTACTCTGCCTTCATCCTAACTAGTTACATCTGCAATGGTTCTGATTCTAAAGATGGTTGCTGGGGTGTGAACTTCTACTTATCAGTTTCGGAGGGATACATTGCTAGTCCCAACACTCATCTTTAAGATGAAGACTAGCAGTGTTTGAGGAGTGCCTAAGACCTTTAGCTGTTCAACAGGGGTGGGCTATCTTTTTTGTTCGGTATAGTCTGCATCATTTTCTTTTTCAAGCCCCTCCTTCCATTCCTTCTTACTATAATCATTTCCAACTGTTTTTTTTTTTCCCCTAGCCTCCATTATGACTGACTCTCTTGGACTTTGACTGTCTTGTTCATGTGTCCAGAGGGAATTCTAAAGTCTAGGATGAGCTTGTGTAAGCTCCAACCTACACATTTCATGGGAAGAAATCTAAGAATCAGCACTAGGCAGAGTTTTAAGATTCTGCTTACTCCTGCTGTTTCTGAAAAGCTGAGGTTGACCACATTGGCCCCAAACACTGCTGTAAATGAGGGAGTCCCTGCTGCCTAGAACAGTGGCTGTGAATTCGTTAAAGTTTGGCCACAAGGCAAAGCTTCTGATAGAATGTCCCAGAGAGGTAATGTCAAAACTTGCTGAGAAAAGTTCATAACATGCCTGAGCATGAGGGGGTGTTATGAACAGCAGATGCCAGATTCCAAAGAAAGAACAGTCATGATGGAACAAAAGTTCACAGGGGCAAACAAAGGAAGGGAAAATAAAACTGATTTTCTTCTTTTTCAGCTTTGTTTTAAATGCATCTGTCTGAAGTTCCTCCAGTCTGTCTTCACTTAGCTACCTCATGCTTGAGATGTGCTCACACCCTCCACAACATGGTGTGTCCCCTGGAGACTATGAAATGCTATTTGCAAAGAGAATTAAAGTGACATACGCAGATAGTTCCATACGTACTGAGATGTAGCATTTCTTTCTTTCCAAAGAGCACCACAGACTGTAAGCTGAAACATCAAAGGTAGAATTCAAAGACTGGGCAGATGCCAATCTGATTTGTTGCTCACACCTGGCACTCATCAAGTGGCCAGGCAGAACCTTATTGTTCTTGGGTGGGGAGGGGGAGAAGGTTGAATTGTGTTTTGTTTTTCATGAACACAGGGAGTATCGAGACATTTCGTAGATGCATTTTCAAGATAAGAGGCATGAATTAAATACAAATCCCCTGTTCCTACACTCAGGCTGTTGTTTGAGCAATGAGGTCACTGGATCAGGGAGTCCTTTATTTCAGCCGGTTTCCAGGATCTTGGGATCTGCACACCAGGATCTTGGAATGAGGATAGGCTGTTTGGAAAAGCAAGAGAAACATTTTTTAGATGAAGAGATTAAATGGGTGGAGTTAAATTTGAAGGCTAATCTCTATGCAGGTGGTGCGTGTGTGTGTGTGTGTGTGTGTGTGTGTGTGTGTGTGTATGTGTGTGTGTGTGCGCGCGCTCGTGCTTGTGTGGCGCGCTCTTGAGGGCACTAACATGGGCTTGGCTAGCTCAGCTGTTGTTTTGGAAGGCAAAATAACAGCTTTTAATTCCCCAATGAGCCATCAGTCCCTGTTCCACCTCCACAGTGGTGGAGGTCTTGGGACTCACAGCAGACCACCCACAAAGAAAAGAAATATAAACAATCCCGAGCTTCTCAAGCAAGTTTGGTCCATAGAATTTCTCAGCTCTTAGAGTCGGGGAGTTTTTTAGTTTGTTTTTGTGGAGTGCTTGGAACAGACATAGACATATTAGAAGGAAGGAAGCTAGACCAACATGAAAAACAAAACCACTAAAAGTAACAGGGGGGGGAAAAAAGTAAATTTCAACTTTATGTCTATTTTTTATCATACAGAGTTTTTTGTTTTTGAAGAGGAAAGCCTTTTGTGTTAAGTAACTTAAATCATGATTCTGACTTGGCCATTCCCATACCTTTGATTTGTGCAATTACCTTTACTGCTGGAGTCTATTTTTCTCATTATGAAAACAACACTGCCTACAACGGACAGTCCTCACGATTATTTAATCAGTGATATACAAATTTGAAAAACAGAAATATTAGATGAATTGTACTAACACTATTTTATAATTCTGTTGTAGAAGTAAGAGATTCATTAGTTCCTGGTGATTGTAGATTTGAAAACTGAGATTCAAAAGCATGCCCAAGCTACAGATGCATGTTTGAAATCAGTGTAAAGGAAGACACTGATTTGTTTTATTTCACTATACCACAGCTTTGATGGTTTACAGACAGACGGAACAGCTAAGGGGCAGATCTCAGACTCTGAAACGGTCAGGTAAGAGTAATGGAAACTCACGCTCACGATGAGAGCCAAAAGGTATTATAGCCTCTTGTGCCAATTCTCATAGATAACACTTTTTGTACATTTTAGGAGATTTTTTGAAAATCGGAGGTCTCTCCATGTCATTCCTAGCCTTGTAGGTCAGAAATCACGATTTCCATTCTAGCTGTGCTTTCCTCAGTGGGCACTTCTGACTGACTCAGGCCCATACCCTACTGAGGAAATCATTGTGCCAAGAATATTAAAGAAGATAATTATAATCCATATGTAGGGACTTTGGAAGAGGAAGAGAGGCACTGTTTAGAAATCTATTCAGCCTCTCCACAAGCTGAAGACTTTGGAAGTTTTGTCTTACTTATATTGCTGCTCTGTAGAAGGTCAAACATGGAGCAAGAAAAAGTACTCTACCACAAGCCCTTTCTCTGGCCCAAAGTTTTGAGACTCCACCCCCACGTCCCTTATCAGCATTATTTCTAAAATTTAAAAAATGAAATAACAAAAGTATCTGTATTCCAGTTCTGTATAAATCCTGCTTCAATCTGCCCATTCTGTAGACTGAGCACACTCCATTGCAACCAGAGATTTACAAAACATTAGCTTCAGTCCATGCTACTCTAGGGATGAGAAATGAAGTCCAAAGCTTTACCCTACCGTCGTGGCAGAATGTGGTGGTTCTGACTCATGATTGTCCACATGCAAGCTGTTCTGGCTAGAGATGCTTAGGCTTCATCTCCTGAAATTCTGATTCTGTAGCTCTGGATGTCTCATGACAGACCAGCTAACATGGTGAAGCACAGCAGTATAATAGAGATACCCCTGCCTCTGCCACCAGAATAAAAGTATGTGCCACATGACAAGCTATTTTTACTATGTTTGGTCAATGCTGGAAACCACAGTGAAGAATAAACAGCTAGGCCGTTGGGATCCAATATATTTGTCCTTTGGATAGCTGACATTTTCTGTTGCTCATCCACTCCTCCTTTTGGCAGGGTGTATGTTTGTGTTCATATGGCTGTGTGTTTGTCTACGTGCTGGCAAGCATGCGTGCATACGCCACAGCCAGAGATCAGCATCAGACATCACTCTCAGTCACTCTCCACCTTGCTTTTAGAGTCAAGGTTTCTCGCTAACCTGGAGCTCTCTGATTTGGCTAGGCTGGCTAG
This sequence comes from Psammomys obesus, assembly GCF_907164565.1. Lineage (NCBI taxonomy): Eukaryota > Metazoa > Chordata > Mammalia > Rodentia > Muridae > Psammomys > Psammomys obesus. The sequence continues at coordinate 6,272,943 of NW_026596064.1, forward strand.
CCAATGACTCACAGGTATCTCCTTGTCTCCTCTTTCCTAGCACTAGGATGATAAATGCACAACACTGCACTCAGATTTTGCACTCAGATTTTATGGGTGCTTAGGATCTGAACTCTGGTCCTTAGGCATGTATGACAAGTACCTTAAAAACTGAGCCACCTCCTGACCACCTGTTCTTGTTTTATTGTTTTGAGACAAGATCTCTCTATGCAGCCCAAGCTAGCCTTGAATTGCAGTCCAGTTTAGCATTGCAAGTGCTGATGTTGAAGGCTTGTGCCACCATGCCTCACAGGAACCTATAGCTCATAATTTGAGTACCCATAATTTTTTTCCCAGACAATTATACAGGCGAATTGAAAAGGTTTGACTGTCACCATGCTATGAGGTGGTGAATATAACCCAGCCATCTGGGTGGCTGTTTTCATAATGCAGTGACAACACCAGTTGCAATCAAAAGACGAAACACAAGTGAAAGCAATTTGGAGGTTGTGTAATGCTTTATAGATAATAGAAGCCTTTGTTCTGAAGGCTCAAAGCATGGACCAGGCATGAACACAGCAATGTGCCTCCCACTGTTGGATGGTCTGGGATGCCAACATGAAGGAGTAAGGGCCGGAGTCAAGAACAGAACAGAAGCCCTGGGCTCAACCACTTTTAAAGTTCTTTTCTGTTCAGATACAAGAAAATGTGAGGTGATGTCTAAGGAAATCCTTAAGCAAACGGAGAAGGGGAAATTCTCCCAAATAAACCTTTATACTTTTTAAGACAAACTTAAGGTAAAGTATTTTTTTTAAACCTGTGCTTTTTAGACAACACCTCACTTCAGTTAAGAAACCAAAACCAAAATCATGGACAGAATTGTTTACTAAGCAAAACTCCTGGCCTTCCCGGTGGCTGTGGGCTTTGGCTCTTGCAGAGATATCGCACCTGGTCTGTTGAGCAATAAATACCTCAGGCACCATGGATCACATGGGACAGTAACTGGCAAATCAAGAGAATCAGGAATGCAGTCCTAAAGTGAGGACTTTCTGTGTGTATAGAACAGCAGCTACCCACAAACCCATTATGTTTAAAGCCCATAAAAAAGGAGCGGGAGTGGGGAACGGGAGGCTGAACTGGGCGTGCCTCCCAGGAAAGTATCATTTCCATTGACACATGCTTAGGTAGCCGGGCTCCACCTTCAGTGTTTGCTCCATACTTTGTACTTGTACAACTCACCAGATAATTGCTGCTTTTATTTTCCCACGGGGCAGGCAACATGTCTCACTTGATCTTGCATCCTTAATGGCACGCGGTGCCTTTGGGTGGCAAACTGAGCCCACCACAGGGAGAACAATTGAGCACAACAGTGCTGATTAGTAAATTCCTTCGGAATCCCAATGTTCTGCCAGAAGGCAGTAGAGGACCTGTGTCCTGCTGGGGACCTTCCAGCACACAGCTTTAGGTGTGGCCACCAGGCATCATTTAAATAAAAGGACCATGAAACCTGGTAGGCAGATCTCAAAGGAGCATCAAGCTGTGTAAAAGCCAAGCTTTCCCCTGGAGCTGAAGGAGTCATCCCAGGCTGGCAACTCCATAAGTCAACCTCCCGTCCCACAGGGTCCCTTAAGTGCACAAACAGGAGCACTTCTAATATGAACATCAAGCCTTAATACCAAACAGCATGCAGAAATCTTCTACTCTTGGGGAACTCTTTCTAAATTTTCATACGGAAGCCATTTGGCCAGTTCTGGGTCACTAGTGTTGCTGACATATAGAGCTGACTGGAATTTTCTGTATTTGTTATGAGAATTTTCTTTCTCAGTGGGTTTGTTTACCCTGTCTCACAATTTTCTCTTTCTCCTTTTAGCGAGTCATTGTAATTTTCTGCTTGGGTTGGCATTTGGTTTCGGTCTGCTCTAAGAGGATATTCCATCCATTGCCAGGATCTTAAGAGCTTTCTTCACAGTCTCCACAGTCAGCCCCGAGTTCTGCCTCAGCTTCAGATCTCCTGGTACTTGCCTGACATCTTTTCAAAGATGCCCTCCACCAGTTCCTCTCTGTCTGCTCCACTGACACATCTGCAGAATTTTCTTCCCCTTATCTGAGATTCATTTGAAGTAAATTAACATAAGTGATGGAAATTTCATCCAGGTATTCAAAAAGGTCTTTTAATTTAGGTTGAAATTTCATCTGTTTATCTCATGCTTGTTTTTTTTTATGTGTATATAGCTCATATGGGCTAATTTTAAACTTTTAGACATCTTGCTTCTGTCTCCCAGTGTAGTATCGACAGTGTCCGGTTGAAAGCTTCTTCCAAATGAACCCCCTAATTTTTCTAGTGATTTTAGAAATGATATATTTTCTGTTATTTTTGTTATGACTTTTTGAAAAAAAGTTTTATTATACTTTCACTTATTTATTGTGCACATGTGTGGAGGAGGGAGGACAACTTGAAAGAGTAGGCTCCCTTCTTCCTCCATGTGGGTCCTGGGAGTAGCACTGATGTCATTTGCCAGAGCTGCAAGTGCCTTGACCTACTGGGAAGTTTGTCTGGCTCCTTGTTTCAGTATTTCTAGCATCTACCCCCACCTCAAAAATATTCAAATATCAATGCCAAAAGCTAAATTTTAAATCCTTAGACAAATCCTGTTGTTTTTATTCCAAGATCTATCTGAATGGCAATTATTGGAATAGGCCAAGAGAATGGGGGACTAGAAGGCTCAGAAGAAAAAAGTCTGGGTCCCAAAACTAAAATGTGTCCACACTCTTCTTTATGTTCCATCTGTTCATATGGCTCTATATCAAAATCTAGTATTCAAAGAGACTTGTCAAATGAAAGCAAAGAGGCAGAGCCTCTTCCAGGCCTAGAAGAACACAGAGTGGAGTTGACAGCTCTGCTGCCATGTAGTATGCATGGGGCCCGCTGCTGTCTTTGTTCATATAGCTCTGCGCAACAGCAGCTGGGCAGCAGCTCGTGGTTGTTTAGCAGGGCCTCCTGGCCACTCCAAAGAACACCTTTCTGATCTTGCTGTTGAATTGTTTCAAGCTGAGATCGTGCATCTACAAGACAGAGATGCTTCAAGAAAAGAACAGAAGTGGAGGGGAGTAGCTGGTGGCTCTGTACTCATTCAAATGTTGTATTTTTTTTCACAAGTGCTATAGCTGAAAGATATAACCTTATCACTCATGAATGTGGCGCTTACTGTTGAGCAAGGTGCTCTTTTTGCAGCTCAAGGGAACTTTTGCATGCTATCTTCTGTGCACCGAGCAGGAGTTTTTATGTGCATTTAAAAAAAAAAAAAAAAACCCGCTACAGAGGGCCTCTGAAAGCCAGAAGAAAACAGGAAACAACCTTGAAACCTGCCACAGAGGGCCTCTGAAAGCTTCTGCAGTATAGACTGTCAAAGCAGATGCTGAGCCTGATGGCCAACTGATGGGCAGAGTGAATGGAATTTTATGTAAGAAGTGGGAAATAGTAAGAGCTGGAGGGAACGGGAACTCCACAAGCAGAGCAACAGAACAAGATAATTTGAACACAGGGAACTTCCCAGAGACTCATACTCCAACCAAGGACTATTTGTGGAGATGACCTGGAACCCCTGCACAGGTGTAGCCCATGGCAGTTCAGTGTCCAAGTGGGTTACATAGTAATGGGAAGAGGGACTGCCTCTGACATAATCTGATTGGCCTGCTCGTTGATCACCTTCCCCTGAGGGGGGAGCAGCCTTACCAGGCCACAGTAGAGGACAATGCAGCCACTTTTGATGAGAACTGATAGACTAAGATCAGAAAGAAGGAGAGGAGGACCTCCCCTATCAGTGGACTTGGGGAGTGGCATGCATGCAGAAAGGGGAGGGAGGGTGGGATCGGCAGGGGAGGAGGGAGGGGCTTATGGGGGGATACAAAATGAATAAAGTGTAATTAATAAAAAAAATAAAAGATTTTAAAAAAAAAACCTTCACACTAGACTCAAAGTATGTACTGCTTCAAGTTCCATTCTATTCTACATGCGAAGAAGCTGAGATGCAGAAAGTTCAGATGTTAGCCCCAAGAACTACAACTAATCAGACCAAAAGCTCAAGCCCATGAAATCTGACTTCAGACTGGGTGCTCACAGCCATTATGCTAGACTGATGTTTTACCTATTTCATATCTACTCTATGATACTGTTACGACTCTGCCTGTGAAGAGGAAGAACTGATCCATAGAGGCGTTAGTCATAGATCCTGGGTCAAAAACGGAGTCTTTTCAGTTTTCCTGTTATACCTCTGAGGGTAGGTCTGAGTCCTAAGGACTTTAGGTCCAGCCTTTCTTTTCTCATGCCTCCTTTACATTTCTCCACTGTGTAATTCAAGACTCTCTCTTGCTGTGGAGCTCTTATATCCTTCTCTCATTGTTTCAGACATACCTGTCATGCTTCAAAATACACACTTGTTTTCTGGTAAGTTTATGTCATCATTGTTATACCACATGTTTTTAAACATAATATATGTTTTTACTTGGGGCTACATTTAATACATGTCAAATATAGGGTTCTTCTTCAAGAGTTGCACTAGCCCAGTGTCCTGTTTTTCTCTTCAGCATACTATGTCTATTTGCTATCATCCACACGTTAGTTTAGAGGTAGACCCTCATGTAAATATCTCCTATGGTCCCAATAATGTCGCCCCAGTCTCATGTACCTGAAACCTGCTTTCAAATATGCTGCAATAAAAAAGCATTTCTTTTGATAATTTTCTAAACAAGGGTCATGATGCTTAGTCGGTGGTCCTTGAAGAGCAGACTGGGGATTTAGATATAGAAACATTTTATCTAGGATAAAATTAACGTGGAAAATGTTGGCTTGTTTTGTCCTGGACTATTTGACTCAGGGATGGGTTGGGAACTAATATAGGATATTAAAGCTTGAATAAGAGCCAGAAACAGTATTTGCTGCTATAGCTTTTATTGTGCTTCATCCGAGCAGTCACTCTGTCTCTGGAGAACATTGTGGGCAAAAGCCAGTGGGAACAGAATGGAGAGCTGCACCAGACAGAGCACTGGCCCAGACATACTACATATGTGTGGCTCAAGCTCAGCAAATCCTTAAATCTCCAGATGGGAGCCACTGCTGCCACAGTAATCGAGGAACGTGTCAAAACTGAAGCCATTTGATTATGTCTCTTGATCGTATTTATAATCTGCTAATTTGCCTTGTATTTCAGGAGCTTTCCTGTGTGTTACAAAGTCTTATGTTACAAAGTATTATGCCACGCTTCCCCCATTGAAGAATTTTTCTAGCCCATGAGTTCGATGGCCTTCCTTTTTCTTCCAGTACTACCAGTACAACTTTTGAAATTGCAGCACAATTCCCAGATAATCTACAGTTGTTGTTATTTCATGTTTTACATTGTTTTCGCTGTTAGAATGTGTTCTTGCTCTATTTTCAAGCTCCTAAATTATTTTCTCAACCATGTCCAGGGTATTAAGAGCACCCTTTGTTCTTCTTGCAGCACTTTTGTTTGTTTGCTTGCTTATTTGTTTGTTTCTTTGGAGGCGGGCAAAGTCTCATGTAGTGCAGACGGGCCTCAGTCTCACTCCATAGTTCAGGCTGGCTTCAAGCTGCTGATTCTCCTACCACCACTTCCTGAATGCATGTGTGCATCATTCAAGGTATTAGTATTTATTTTTATTCCCTTTTTAGAGTATTCAAATATGTGCTTAGATTGCCCATTTGTTATTCTGTTTTACCTATTTTTTTTTTTTGCCATTAAAGTTTCTGAAATGCATGAAAATCCCCCATTTAAGGGTTTCTATAAGTTTACAGCTCTAGCAGCTTTTGCTATAAGCTATTGGGTCTGGTCTGTGTGTCTCTACATTCATCTTCCTATGGTGATATTTCATCTGCAGTCTCAACTGTTTTTATGAGTACAAAATTGTCATCGTTTTCTAAATTGTTGGTCTATTTTTTCTTGTGGTAAAGAGAAGAGAGGTGTCTTTCCTGTTCTTTATAGTATTCAACATGGAACCAGAAGTACCCTGGGTACCTTCTGTTGACTAGCATTATTAAATGTGGAGTGATACAAGAAAGAGAAATGAACTTGTTATTCTTTGCTAGACCTAGTAAAAACTCTGTGAGAGGCAGAAATGACCCAAGGTCCAGGAGGCTGGGGAGTGATACTGTTGAGGAAGAGAAAGTTCCAAACTGTCTCACCCATGAGGACACAGGAGTAGGTATGCTAATCAGCAGAATTGATAAATATCAATTAACAAGTGCACACATTTTATAGGAGGCTGTATAAATCAAAAGCTCAATGATATTTTGCAGTGCTAAATGTGTGCATGTGAATTCTTAAAGGAAATTACAACCCGGGACACAGCACCTGATTATTCAGATGCTTATAAATCTGAAACTTGAAAGGGAAACTTGGAAATCCTCACCAACAATAGTACAGGCACATCTAATTAATGTGTTTGCTCATTCCTTAGCCCAAGATTTTATGCAGCTGCCTGGAATTTGGCAGAAAGGTTCCAAGATCATGCCAAGAGCGCAGGAGAAGTGGACCTTAACCCAGCTCACTCCAATTTTAACTGTTCAACATGTCTTTCTGAGTGTTAGAGGCAGAGCCAGGACATAAAGACAATGGTTGATGAGAAAAACTCCCTCAGAGCAAAAACTCAAGTATATAATATGATTTGTGTGTTACTTTTTGTGATTTCTGGTGGTGGGTGAAGAAGCAGGCTAGCTAGTACAGAAGGGAGAAAAGTATGCTAACCTTCATCCATTGCTGTACTCATGGTGGGGCAGCCATATTAGCAGGCTACTTAAGAGAGAAAACATATCCACTACTTAACAAGAGTTCCACGTGACATGAGGGTCTATTAGTGAGAGAAACAGGAAAGCCTGGCATGTTTATATTCGATGGGGAGTGCAGCCATGTAGAAAGGTGGCTGGACAAAAGGACTATGATCTAATAGCAGTTAATTGGGGAAGGGGAGGTGTTTTATAGTCTGTTTTAAGAAACGAGGGTTTCCATAGCTTACTCAGATGCGAAGGGAAGAACTTCCTGAACTCCCATAAACAGGAAGAGGAAACATAGACAGGCAAATATCTCTTACCTGTATTTCTTCTTAGCTTAAAGTGTAGGACCCCACTGAGAGTCGAGGAGAACCCCAGAGCATGCAGACAAGCACCCATTCTGAGCATGTGTGGAGTGGATGTTTTTCTCGAGGTTGAAGACAGAACCCACACCTAGGTTTGCTCCAAGGTTTGTTGTTTATTTTAAAAGAGAACATAAAGGTGTCTGCACTGAGAGTCCAGAGATGCATGTGTGATACTCAGCTAATATGTGCTCACAGGAAACAAGGACTCCATATGCTTTTTTTTAAACACACTCTCCCAGAAAGATCACTTTTAAGTATGGTATTACTGTGTATATATGTGTTCTACAAGAAGTAGTTACTGGGTTTTGTGAAACTGGTTACAACTATGTGAATTTTGTGCTGCTTCTTTTACTCAACATTTAGTCACATTTATAAATGTAGCCCTTGACAGTTCAACTTTCTCATTAAAAATTTCTTTGAAAATGTCATGCGTGTACACAACCCCTTGACCATTGGTTCTCAATCTGCATTTCATGACTCTCCCCAAGAAGAGCATATTAGATATGCTGCATATCAAATATTTAAAATAGGATTGATAACAGTAACAAAATTGTAAGCATGAAGTAACAGTAAAAAATATTATGGTTGGGGGTCGCTACAACCTGAGGATAGGTATTAAAGGATCACAGCATTGGAAAGCTTGAAAATCACTGACCTAGACCCTAAGCTCCAACATATTTCCCTCCCAACTTCACTTCCTTTGTTTAGATTTGTTTTTGTGTTATGAGGTTTGTAGTTTTGTGATTCTGTGATTCTACCACAGTTCATTGCCAAATATTTTATTATCACTTCAAAAGTTTCACACAACATTTTTTTTAATTCGCCACTCCATCCACTCCTCAATATCTTTCTTTTTCTTTTCTACTCATCCAACATTAGTACCTCAATTTTTAAAATCTATTCAAGACCAATTGGTTGCCCAAATACTCATGGATGTATGTTCTTTCACTGAAGCTTTGTCTGATTATCAGAAACAGCACTCTTATAGAAAACTCTCTCTTTCCCAAAAGCAAATAATTGCCAATAGTTTCACAGCTAAAGGTAGGATGTCGAGTTTGACTTGCGCATCCAACCTGGCATTTGGTCTGGCTTGAGCTTACACAGGTTTTGTACGTGCTGTTTCTAGTACAATGAGATCATATTTGCAGCTACCTATGTGTGTCCAGAAGGCACTGCCTCCTTGTAGTCAGTCATCCATAACCTCTACTTTTTCAGCCATGATTTCTGGACCTTGAGAAGAAGGATGCAATATATAAGTTTCATTTAGGAACAAACATTGTGAATTCTCTCATTCTCTGTACCTTAGTCAGTTGTGAGTCACCATCTTGCCATACAGTACAAATCAAAGCTTGTCAGATGTGGGTTGAGAGATGGCTTTATCTATAGGTATAACAAGTCATCAGGAGTCAGCGTAATACTATGTTCATTTAGCAGAATACCTGTAGTATGTGTTCTCTTAGGGCATATGATGGTCTAGTTGTAAGTTCTTGGTCTGAAAATGCTGCCAAGTATGAGTTTCATATTGTTCAGTGGGTCTTAAATGCAACTGGAAAGTGGTTGGTCACTCCAATGACTTCCAGGCCACTACTGCACCAGTGAGCGTGTCTTGCCAGACTAGTCATTATTGTTGCAGAATTCACACCTCAGTGTAACTGATGATTGCTTTTACCCTCTAGTGGCTTACATAGCACCTTCCATTGCTATGAAAGCTAAGTCTATGAATACAGCATCCAGATCCATACTATCTTGATTTCATCATGTGCTATGGCTTAAGGAGGCAGTGTCTTCAACCATAGTCTCTTATGATCAAGTTCTAGACAATAAACAAGAGCAATAACAGTAACTTGTGATGTTTGAGTGTTTATGGAACCTTACTAGCCAACAATCCCCCAAAAGTAATCCATTCCTACTACTGGGCTTTTTGTTTGTTAACCTCTGTCTAATAGGGACATTGTTGTCCTCTTATAGGGTAACTTTACTCTCTGTCTCTCTCTGTCTCCCTCTCTCTTTGGAAGTTTCTAGAGTAGGAAGGTTCCATATATCTTTTTTTTCAAAGGTCTTTAGTGTTATTTATCACACCCTATATTTCCTTTTATATCCCAACATCTGCATCCTCACCCTGACTTAACCCTACTTGTTCCATTATTTCCTTTTAATCTTTTACCTCTGTGTTATCTCTCCTCCCTGGAAAGCCTGCCCTCACAGTACCTCAGTGATTCCTTCACCTCTTTGTATATTCCAAAGCAAACACATATCTGAAGATTCTAACATCCACAGATAAGAGGTATAGCAATGATTCTAGTTACAAAATTTGTATTGTAGTAAAAACAAGCTTAGATGAGTAATATTTGTCCCTAGTCATGCAGGTAGTTGAGTGAGAAGGAAGGCTTAAATCTAGACCTGGATAACTTCCATGTACATTTCTATTTCTTAATTTTTCTCATGTATGTAAAAGTCTTCTATCATTTTAGATATATTTTCTTTGACTTAAGATACTGGATGAATTCTTTTAAGGTTGTATTGTATTGATAAAACAAAGAAACAAACAAACAACAGGAATTTATAGTTAAAGACCCAGACTAGATATTTTTTATGTAACAAGATTTTGTGGGATTGGTGATTTAGCACTTACCTAGGAAATATGGGCCCCCAGATTTGTGCCCCAGCACTAAAATAAATGTACTTTATTTCTGAATATCACTTAAGATAATGATTCACTGTGATTAAGATAAATGAACAGACTGAGTAGTAAATAAGTACATGATCTTATATTAAGCTATTATAAACATCATTAATGCTTACATCTTGGACCACAACCAAGCCACTATTTTTTTTAGTGTCCTGAAAGTTAATTTTTTATTAATTTCTTTGTTTTTTAAATTAATTACACTTTATTTACTTTGTTCAGCCCACTATTTTTATGAAAATAATTGTTAATATTTTAAGTATAGTTTTTAAAAAGCATTCACATGCTTAGAATTGTTCTGAAAGTCGGGGACAAAGAAGTAAACAACATTTAGTCACTGAGAAACTAAAAGACTAACAGAAAACCATTTAGGAGTACTTTGGACCTAATTTTATTTATTCTTTAACATTTATTTAGGGTCATCTAAACAAAAATATTTATTACAAGATCAAGAAGTTTAATAATTTCAGAAAGTAGTTGATTACTAGCAAGAACAAGGTGATTAAGACACAGGATGGTTAAGAGAGTGAACTTGTGTTGAAAGGATGAAGGAAAACATCAAGTCTACCCCATTTGAGCCCTTCTCCAACTGTCCCGCACCGCGCAGTTTTACACTGCAGCTTTATCCCTGATCCCCTACATTTTACTAAATTTTTTTATATTAATTACAGTTTGTCATTTCCTATTACAGCTGTAGCCCCCTTCATAATTCCCTCCCAATCCTGCTCTCCCTCCCTCATCTCCTCCCATGCCCCTCTCCAAGTCCACTGATAGGGGAGGTCCTCCTCCTCTTCCCTCTGACCCTAGCTCATCAGGTCACATCAGGACTGGCTGCATTGTCCTCTGTGGCCTGGCAAGGCTGCTCCCACTCAGGCGAGGTGATCAAAATGTTCATGTTAGAGACAGTCTCTGTTCCCCTTACTAGGGTACCCACTTGGAGAGTAGGCTGCCATGGGCTACATCTGAGCAGGAGTTCTAGGTTATCTCCATGCATGATCCTTGGTTGGAGTATCAGTTTCTGAAAAGACCCCTTTGCCCAGATTTTTTGGTTCTGTTGATCTCCTTGTGGAGCTCTTGTCCTCTCCAAGTCTTACTATCTCCCTCTTCTTTTATAAGATTCCCTGTACTCTGCCCAAAGTTTGGTTATGAGTCTCTGCATCTGCTTTGATAGACTGCTGGGTAGAGTCTTTCAGAGGCCCTCTGTGGTAGGCTCCTGTCCTGTTTCCTGTTTTCTACTTCTTCCAGTGTCCATCCCATTAGCCTTTCTGAGTGAGGAATGACATCTTACCCAGGTCCTCCTTCTTGATTAGCTTCTTTTGGTGTACAGATTTTAGTATGTTTATCCTATATTATATGTCTAATATCCACTTATAAGTGAGTATATATTGTGTGTGTCTTTCTGCTTTTGGGATACCTCACTCAGGATGATCTTTTATAGATCCCACCATTTGCCTGAAAATTTCATGATCTCCTTGTTTTTAATTGCTGAGTAGTTTTCCATTGTGTAAATGTATCACAATGTCTGTATTCATTCCACCATTGAGGGACATCAAGGTTGTTTCCAGTTTCGAATAAAGCTGCTATGAACATAGTTGAGCAAATGTCCTTGTTGGGTACTTAAGCATATTTTGGATATATGCCTAGGAGTGGTATAGCTGGATCTAAGGAAGTGCTATTCCTTGTTGTCTGAGAAACGCCAGATTGATTTCCAAAGTGGTTGTACAAGTTTACATTCCCACCAGCTATGGAGGAATGTTTCCCTTTTTCCACATCCTCTCCAGCATGCATTGTCACTTGAGTTTTTGATCTTAGCCATTCTGATGGGTGTAAGGTGAAATCTCAGGTTTGTTTTGATTTGCATTATTCTGATGACTAAGGACGTTGAGCATCTTTTAAGTGTTTCTTTTCTAGTCTATATTCCACTACAGAGAATTCTCTGTTTAACTCTGTACCCCATTTTTAAATTGGATTACTTGATTTTTTTGCTGTTTAACTTCTTGAGTTCTTTATATAGTCTGGATATTAGCCCTCTGTCAGATAAAGGGTTGGTGAAGATCCTTTCCCAGTCTGTAGGCTGTCATTTTGTTCTGCTGACAGTGTCCTTTGCCTTACAGAAGCTTTTCAGTTTCATGAGGTCCCATTTATTGAGTATTGTTCTTAGAGCCTGTGTTGTTGGTGTTCTGTTCAGGATGTTCTCTCCTGTGACAATGAGTTCCAGGCTCTTCCCCACTTTTTCTTCTAATCGATTGAGAGTATCTGTTTTTATGTTGAGGTTTTCTATCCACTTGGACTTTAGTTTTGTGCAGGGTGATAAATATGGATCTATTTTCATTTTTCTGCATGTAGATATCCAGTTGGACCAGCACCATTTGTTGAAGATGCTGTCTTTTTTTCGAATGAATGGTTTTGGCTTCTTTGTCAAAAATCAAGCATCCATAGGTGTTTGGGCTTATTTCTGGGTCTTGTACTTGATTCCATTGATCCACCATTCTGTTTCTATGCCAGTACTATGCAGTTTTTATTACTATTTTTCTGTAGTACTGCTTGATATCAGGGATGGAGATAACCTCCATATGATCTGTTGTTGTACATGATCATTTTGGCAATTCTCGGTTTTTTGTTTTCCCATATGAAGTTGAGAATTATTCTTTCAAGTTCTGTAAATTATTGTGTTGGTATTTTGATGGGAACTGCATTAAATCTGTAGATTGCTTTTGGCAGGATGGCCATTTTCACTGTTAATCCTACCGATCTATGAGCACAGGAGATCTTTCCATCTTCTGATATCTTCTTCAATTTCTTTCTTCAGAGGCTTGAAGTTTTTTCAAACATGTCTTTCAAATGCTTGGTTAGTGTCACACCAAGGTACTTTATGTTATTAGTGGCTATTGTGAAGGATGTTTCCCTAATTTCTTTCTCTGCGCTTTTGTTTTTGGTATACAGGAAGGCTTCTGTTTTTGTTTGTTTCTTTGTTTTTAGTTAATTTTGTATCTGGCTGAAGGTATTTACCAGCTGAAGGAGTTCTCTGGTTGAATTTTTGGGGTTGCTCATATATACTATGATATCATCGGGAAATAGTGATATTTTGACTTCTTCCTTCCCGATTTGTATCACCTTGATCTCCTTTAGTTGTCTTAGTGCTCTACTTCAAGTACTATGCTGAAGAGATATGGAGAGAGTGCTGCCCCCCCCCATTTTTAACACAGTGTTTATGGTTGCTTAATTTTATTTTGAGAGAATTTGAACTGTTGTTTATTTCATTTGTTACAGTTTGAGAACTTTGACTTTTTGAAAGTTTTCTACTCCTAATCACAGAATTTATTTTATATTGCTTGTCTACTAAAATTAAACATTCGGTATTATGCTTTTAGAAGCAAACAATAAAAATTAGGGATTGTTATCTTGATGCAGCATTAAAACTAAATGACAAATGGAAAATACAGTTTTCTTTTTTTTTATCTATTAGTCATTTCCTAGAAGTACTTTCAGGAAAAGTGTTTAGAAACCAGCTGAACATGACAAAAATACATCATGTACGTATAAGAAAAGGTCATAATAAAACCAGTTGTTAATGTATAATGAATATATACTAATAAAGCACTTAAAAATTGAATATCTAGACTGTATTAGTGTATCATTACTCACTATAAAGACCATGATAAAGCTGCCAACTGAAAGCCTTAACATGCAGAAAGAGCTGTGTGAGTCTGCACAGGTCAGACTGTGGATGTAGGCAGCCGCTTCATCCTCTGTGTAACTGGATCTCTTCTAACTCTTGGCAGGCTAAGAGGAGGACTGTGCAATCCAGTGCCAGGCAATTTTAACACAGTTTACTGATGCCACAACATTTAGCACACATCTTGCTGTATGCTGCCTAGACAAACATCCTAAAAGATAAGCACCTATCCAAGTCTTCTATACAGAAGACTTGTATTCATACTTATACGTCAAATAAACTAGCTGTTTTCATTTTGAAAGGAGCAGGTGTGGTAGAGAACACATATTTGTTTCTGATAGCTCACTGGGAATAGAACATGGTACAGAGATCATATCTTAATTTTGTCCTATAACAAATATCAAAGATAATCAACTAATAGGGAAGAGGCTTTTCCTCATACTGTGCATGGTCAGATGGCCCTGCTGCTTTGGGACCATGGTGGCATACTATGGTGGGAATACATGAAGGATCAAAATGCGCTTTCTGGCCCAGGGTCCCACAATCCTCTTCAAGGTCATGACACAGATGACCTGAAAGCTTCTCACTTGGCTCTGCTTCTTAAAAGTTCCATCACCTCTGAAGCAAATACTCTGGAGACCAGACCCTTGACACATGGCCTTAGAGGAACTTTAAAGGTCCGATGTGTGCCTTTACAAGCAGCAAATGAGTGGATTTGTTTCTAAGAGAAGAAACAATGCCATAAAGTCAGCTCTACAGGAGACCAGTTTGCAGTGAGTTCACAGAAAGGCAGCTATGCATGAAATGACAAGCACATAAATGCATACACAGGCCTGAGTGCCCAGCAGCCTAATACAGTTTAAGACTGACAGGACTTACAGTATGCAACAGAAGTCAAACTTAGTGCACAGTGTCTGCCTACCATGTGCAAGGCCTGGCATCCAGTCCCCAACAATGTGGGATGTACATACATTAAAGACTATATCCAATCAAAATCATTGTATCAAGACAATGTTTAACCTGCAAGAAAGAGATTGAAGCTTTACGGATGCAAATATTATTATGATAACACCTAAGAAATAATTAGAATGCAGAAAAATGAAAATGGATCCATATTTATCACCCTGCACAAAACTAAACTCCAAGTGGATCAAAGACCTCAACATAAAACCAGATACTCTAAATCTGTTAGAAGAAAAAGTGGGGAACAGCCTAGAACTCATTGGAACAGGAGAAAACTTCCTGAACAGAACACCAACAGCACAGGCTCTAAGAGCAACAATCAATAAATGGGGCCTCATGAAACTGAAAATCTTCTGTAAAGCAAAGGACACCGTCATCAAAACAAAACGACTGCCTACAGATTGGGAAAGAATCCTCACTAACCCTTTATCTGACAGAGGACTCATATCCAGTATATACAAAGAACTAAAGAAGCTGAAAAGCAGCAAACCAAGTAATCCAATTAAAAAATGGGGAACAGAGCTAAACAGAAAATTCTCAACAGAGGAATATTGAATGGCAGAGAAACACTTAAAGAAATGCTCAACCTCATTAGCCATCAGGGAAATGCAAATCAAAACGACCCTGAGATTTCACCTTACAGCCATCAGAATGACCAAGATGAAAAACTCAAGTGACAACACATGCTGGAGAGGTTGTGGAGAAAGGGGAACCCTCCTCCACTGCTGGTGGGAATGTAAACTGGTACAACCACTCTGGAAATCTATCTGGCACTTTCTAAGACAATTAGGAATAGTGCTTCCTCAAGACCCAGCTATACCACTGCTAGGTATATACCCAAAGTTTGCTCAAGTACACAAAAGGGATACTTGCTCAACCATGTTTATAGCAGCTTTATTTGTAATAGCCAGAACGTGGAAACAACCCAGATGTCCATGAATGGAGGAATGGGTACAGAAATTGTGGTATTTTTACACAATGGAATACTACTCAGCAATCAAAAAGGAGGAAATCATGAAATTTGCAGGCAAACGGTGGGATCTAGAAAAGATCATTCTGAGTGAAATATCCCAGAAGGAGAAAGACAAACACGGTACATACTCACTTATATAGACCTATAATATATGATAAACATAATGAAATCTGTACACCTAAAAAAGATAATCAAGAGAGCAGACATGGGGTAAGATGATCAATCCTCGTTTAGAAAGACAGATGGGATGTGCATTGAACGTATGACAGGAGTCTACCGAGTGCATCTGAAAGACTCTAACTAGCAGTGTTTTCAAAGCAGATACAAAGACTCATGACCAAACCTTTGGCAGAGTACAGGGAATCATAAGAAAGAAGGGGAGTTAGTCTGATGGGGAAAGGATAGGAACTCCACAAGGACCAAATATATCTGGGCACAGGGTCTTTTCTGAGACTGACATTCAACCAAGGATCATGTGTGGATGTAACCTAGAACCTCTGCTCAGATGTAGCCTGTGGTAGCTCAGTAACCAATTGGTTTCCCATAGTGAGGGGAACAAGGACTATTTCTAACAGGAACTCAATGACTGGCTCTTTGACCTCCCCACCCCCCAAGGGAGGAGCAGTCCTGTTAGGCTACAGAGGAGGGCTTTGCAGCCAGTCCTGAAGATACCTGATAAAACAGGATCCGATGAATGGGGAAGACGTCCCCCCCATCAGTGGACTTGGAAAGGGGCACGATGGAGATGAGGGGGGGGGGGATTGGGAGGGAATGAGGGAGCGGCATACGGCTGGGATACAGAGTTAATAAAATTTAACTGATAAGAAAAAAAATAAAATTAAAAAAAAATTCTCTCTTTCAAAAAAAGAAAGAATTAGAGAGAGAGACAAGGATTTCTTCAGAGGAAGCCAGGACAGAGTACTGGCAAGGTCATAACAGCACAGCTGCCCATTCTGGCTGGAGGACCTACCCAGGATGCAGTGCTGACTAATGCCGAGCAGCCCTGTGCCAATTCTCTCCTCTGGCTGCACTGCTCCCATTATCTCTCCATGTCTGCCATGTTCTCACAGGCTGTGATGACACTGGTGTCTGGGGAATACCTTTCCCAGAACCCTGAGGTGGAGCAGGAGACAATGGCGTCCTTGGCTCAAGTACATCTGCGCTCCTGCTAATGAGCCTATCCTGCCTGCCTCTGCTTGAGCTCCAAAGGCAGGAAGAGAACTCAAAGGCTGGCTCTCTCACAAAGGAAGATGGCTTGCCTCTAAGTATCAATTGAGGGGTAGTTAGAGGTGACAGGGGAGGTTCTGGCAGATCCAGCTGACAGCACCTATGGCATTTCATCCTTAAAACCGAAGTATGGGGGAGAAAGGGCTGATCACCCACCTTCATCTCAGCATGCTACCCTCTGTCTGCTCATACAGAAAATGGCTGAGTAATCCTTTCCTCAACTCTTCTCCCTCAAAGAAATAATTAGAATTTTAAAAAGTACTAAAATGTAGATAGATATTAATAATGTTACTAGTAGTAACTGCCTCAGTTTGCAGCGTATACAATAGTCATCTAAACCATAAAAATGATGTCTAAATTAGAAAGAGTACAGACAGACTTAAAGTGTTTGTGACCTTTGTCCAAGAAGAAAATTAAAAAGGAAATGACAGCATTGGATGGATGCCTTTCCCCAGCTCGTTGGGCCACTCTGGTTCTCAGGAGTGAGTTTCTCTTTCTCAAATTGTTTCTACTTCTATTATGAAGACACTAATATTATACTCAGTAAATCAAGGAATCATGTTTTAATCTCTAAAAGAATACTGAAATCTTTCAAAAAAGAGTAAAGGGCTATATAATTTCCAAATTCATATCGACAGGAACTGGCAAAGTAAAAAAGTAAACAGCAAAGAGGAGATTCAAAGTAAAGAAAGGAAAATAAGTTTAAAGTGGGGGAGATCATAACTGTAGAGGTGAAAAAAAACCCATCAGCAGCAATGTGGTCATGAAAACCCACCAGTAAGCCTAATTGTAGCTGAATGTTCTGACAAAAGAAAAGTACTGCTAGATAGGATAGGAAAGCTTTTAATCAGTGATTGTGGATATTTTTTTTAAAATATAAAGATGCAGAATATCATAAAAGAGAGTAGAAAAAGATATCCCATGTGAATATTGCCTACAGAATGTCAGTCATTGAGATTATATCAGACAAGCAGATCTTAAGAAGTGGTTATTTCATAGATATAAATGCTCACTTTAGAAGGATTAAAGAATTTGTGCCTCTGGAAACAAGACATTTTCAAATTTTTAATAAAAAAAGCACATATTCAATTATGTACAGTCTTAAATTACATAAAGTAAGTTATTTAACAATGCACAAGTAAGCTGATTGTGTTCAATGCCTTTAAGATCATCTGAACAAATCTTTAGAGAATGACTACAGTGTGTGTTGACTAAGTTGTAATCAATGAATAATTAAGAAATTAGAAGGAAAATAGTTTCCTATCTCTGAAATTAAACATCAAGCTTCTAAATAATCCATTTTAATGAAATAAAAATGAAAATTGGAATACATATTTAGCTAAATAACAAGTAATTTCTGAGTGTATAAAATGCAGGTAAGTTTGTACTTTGAGGGAAACATCTGTAAATTTATGCAGAAGTTTAAAAAGTGAGATGAAAACATCAATGGGCTAAGTTTATAGCATCTTTTATCTATCTATCTATCTATCTATTTATTTATTTATATTTTCGGTGCTTAATGGCTTTGTATATGCTATGTATACCTTCTACCACAGAGATAAAGGAGGAAGGAGGTCATCATAAAAAGGGAAATGGAGGCCAAAAGGAGGTAGTGAAGAAGACCACAGTATCATGATATGTGTATGATAATGTTGCAATGAAGTTAATTTCTTTCCATGCTAATGAAGAAAAAGGAATAAAAAAGAATAGAAAACAGAGCATCAAAGAAGAAGAAGCATTGATACTGTAGTGGATGAGAATGGTACCTAGATGGTAGAACTATCTGGGAAGAATCAGGAGATATGGTCTTGCTGGAGGAGGTTTGTCACTGAGTACTCTTTTAAAAAAATCTACAGCTTTCCCAGTTAGCTCTCCCTGCCTCATGCTTGTGGATCAAAATGTAAGCTATCTGCTGACTGCTCCAGCACCATGCCTGTCTGCTGGCTGCCATGCTTCACACCTTGATATTCATAGACTCTAACCCTCTGAAATTGTAAGCCCCACATACATCCTGTCTTTGTAATGACATCTTATCACAGCAATAGTGAAATAATGATGACAGACACCAATGAGATGCCACACTGTAAGGACAATCAAAACCAATCAAATTAACCCAGGCCCAAGAAGACACACATGGTGTGTACTCACTTATAAGCTATATAGTACAGGATAACCATACTACAACTCACTGACCCAAAGAAGCCAAGGAACAAGAAGGGTCTAAGGGAGGATGTTTGATTCTCATTCAGAAGGGGAAATAGAAAAGACAGTGGAAGTGGTTGAAGAGAGGGAACATAATAGCAGAAGGAAATGAGGTTGGGGATCAGATGTGGTGAGGGAGGGGCAGGAGGACAGAGGGCTTACTGACAGAAGAGAAACCACCGGTGGGGCATCTCTGAGACAAGCTGGAGGCGTAAAACAGAGTAGGCTTCTGGGAGGATTTGGTAGTGACTCTAACTGATAACCATAGTAGCAGGAGTCATGAATACTGAAGAGGCCACCTTCTATCTAGACAGGACACATCACTTTTATTTAGTGGCTGGAAAGAGTGTATTCAAGTTGTAGTCAGGTTGCACGCAAGTCACAGCGATTTTTACTATGGTCAAGCTCAGAGGATGCGACTTAGCAAATGCTGAATTTGCTTTGCAAAGCAATTGTTTATCAGCGGTCCACTTTCCCCTGCAGGCATTGTCTTTACCACACCAGTGGGCCAGTCCTGAGACAAGTCACAGGGTTCTCAACTCCTGAGAAAACGTATTATATCACTTCCAAATGGCCCCCTCCTCATTCGGAACATTGTCTCTCTTTTTGTGAAGCTTCATTAATAGGAAAAGACACCTCAGTTCTCTGTTGTTTGTATTTAACTAAAACACTCTTCTCTGTTTACAGTAAGCAAAAGAATGTGGTTTATTTCTTCTGACATCATGACTTCCAGCTTGTGAGACTGAGCAAGCACACACACACACACACACACATTTATTTTTACAAAAAGAGCTCAAAGTATAGTGGTTGAGGGCTCGGAACAGTCTTACTGAACCAGCATGAGAGCTCCAGTTGGAATCTCCAGTTAGACTGGGTCCACCACCTATAGTCCTCCCTGTTGGCAGGCAGAGACAAATGGCTCCCTGGAGTTGGTCAGCCTATCTAGCTAAATAGATGAGCTCCAAATTCAGTCTGACATCCTGCCAGAGAATAAGATCACATTCTGAGCTATTTCCTCCTCTCAGGAGAACTCAGTCCATCAGATCATTCATGCTCCCCAACACATTCCTGAGCTGTCTTTTCCTCATGCTGTTTCTTCCTCTTCCTGATGAAATCATAATCACCGTTTGAACCCCGCCACGAATTCTCTTCTAACTTCCCTGCACTGGCCAGAATCTGTTTTGATTCTCTGCAGCCCCAACTTATAATTAATTCATTGCATTTCTTTCAACTTAAATCAAAACAGAACATCCAAAACAACAATGAGGACATCATCATTTGTGGAATTTTCTAAGACTGAAATTTGTAAGCTCATCTTCCAATTATTTGTATCATTATATACAGATGTCTTATAGAAGCTTACCATCTATAATGGGATTAAATCCCAATGTTTAGAACTAGAAGTAGGGAACAAGAGAGAGAACAACAGGAGCTAATGAAGGAAGAAAAGTATGGGGGGATAGGAGAAGCAAAATCTCAAAAAAACAAAACGGAACACGAACCATGGTGTGGCTAAGAGAACCAAGAGATTTTTTTGCACTCCAGTCCCAGAGTGAGTCAGAAGGCAGTTGTATTGTCTTCCAGGTTTGGAGAAAACCTAAATTTTATTCAAGCTTTTTGTAAAAATTTAGTTTCTGTAATTTCAAAGTTCAAGCTTTCATGAAAATTTAGTTTCTATATTTGTAAATAACAATTATAACTTTTGACTTATATTCTATGCTTGTGACCTTTATGATATAACTGTGTAAAGACGCTAACTGAATTATGACAGAAGAAACAAATTTGATTCAATGTTTAGAATTTGAGGGAGGAATTGATTTGATATGGGTAAGATATTTCCTAATAAAGGCCATAAAATAAGTAGACTTATAGGAATAGATATCATGAGAAGACAAAGCTAACTTATGTCAATGTCTGCAAAATGTCAGCATGGCATAGTGTTATTGTTTTGTTCCCTGCTTTGGACATGAGGAATGAAAGAAAATTTCAGTCTTACACTGTTCTGTGTGTAGAATCCTGGTCTCAAATCAGCTTTCAGAGTTTGTGTTCCAATGTGGCTGCTATGTGTGTGTCACCAGAAAAGCAGCAAGGACTAAGATTAAACGAGAGAACTTATGGGAAACCATCTTTCTGAAAAACTGTTTCTTTCTATGAAGCATTTCCACTGAAAAGAAGATGATTGGCAGTATTTTCAGAGCTCTACTGAAGGAACACTGTTCCCTTCCTAAGAATCAAATTGTCAACACCGTGTCAAATCTAATTGAATATAATCAAAGCTCTTTTGCTTCTATCCAATTTAATTGCAATAAGCTTACAGCAAATTAAGTCTGTACAGAAAGGAGATTTAGCCAGGCCCAAAGTATGATTCTCCTGTGACATAAATAAGAAAGCAAGTGTATTCTAAAATTGCACAGTGAGCCAAAGGGTTTAGAATGAACAGGGGTTTGTGGCCACCAGCATTGCTGAGATCATGATAAGCTACAGAAGTGCACCGTGGGCCTTGCAGAAAAACCTGACAATTACAGGTGAGGCACACGAGAGCTCTCTACGCTCAGCAATCAGTCACACATACAGAACAGAAAGGACCCTCCACAGTGCAGGCCTTCATCTGAACACCATCTGGGTATTGCTTCATCTAGCCTTATGCAGTCTGTCTATCCCAGCACAGAAGTTCTCAAGCATCCCAAATGGCCAAAGAGCATCTAGACAGTAAACAGTTATTAGTGGTCTGTGTGGGAGTAAATCATTCAGTCGCTTTTTATTTGGGTATGTTGTTTTCAGCTTCAGTGGCAGCCTTCTTTCTAGCCTTCACTCTTCAGAAAATACTCATCAATTAAATCCATGAAAATAAACAACTAGGTTTGTTTTCTTCTGCTGAAACAAAATGCTACTCACTGCGAAGATTGTAAATAAAAGTTTAGCTATGGTTCTGGATGGTGTTAAGTTCAAGATTGGGAGCCTACCTTTGCTATGTTCTTGTTCTGTTGTAATATTATGGATAGTTTCACCCTGGGAGAGTGGAACACAAAAAAGAGTGGTAGAAAGGGAAAAGGAGGAAGAAAGAGTGAGGAAGAGAAAGAGGAAGAAAAAGAAATGAGAAAAGAATAAAGAAGAGAAATATGTTAAAAGAGTTGTGGTTAGAGAAAGGAAGCAGGTAAGGGAAGAATGGGTAAGGAGGGAGAGAGTGAGAAAAAGAGGGATGGAAGAAGAGAGGAAAATTTAACTAAATACTCATTTATCAAGAAAGTACTGTACATTGGCTAGCCCACTCCTATGATAAAGGCATGGCCATAATAAGGGCACAACCCCACAACATAATAGCTTCTTAAACATCAGAGTCTTAGTACCTTCATAGTACCAATCACGTTTCAACATGAACCTAGGTTGTGTTGTTCCAAAGAGAACTTGGCCTAATCAGCTGGCTTAATCCATGGTCTAAGAACAGTATGAGCCATAAAATTCCATGGTTATACTTGTCTTATTTTTCCTTGCCACTTCAAATCTGATCTACGAGTGTAGTCTGGTTTTAGACTGTCTATAACACTCATCCAAAACATTGGCTGAAGATGCTAGGTCTGAGACAGGTGTCTAAACTGAGAATCTCATTGCCAATGTCTGAGGATGTTTAGACTATTGCACTATAAAGTATGGTTTATAGGAAGCATTAACTTATTTCCCATGGTTCTAGGTCTGGAAGGCCAAAGTTAAGCCTTTGATAGTTTCAGTACCTAATGACAGTTTTCTTTTTAGCTCATAAGGGCTGTCTCCTTGCCATAAACCCACAGGGGAAAGGTCGCCCTGTAGTCTCTTACACAGGTAACTAATCCCATTTGTGAGCTCCCCACACCCATGACCCAATTAATTTCTGAGGGATCCATCTCCAAATATTACAATTGGGAAGCAGGTTACAACATACACAATTTGGGTGGACACATTGTGCCTTCAATACCCAGACATGAGTTGTGAATCCTGGCCAAGACCTCTTTCCAAAAGGAAGAATTTACTGAGCCTTTTTTTCTTCTGTGTGAGTACTCCTGATGCAGAGAGTCCAACCAAGTCAAAGCATTCTGTGGATGTAAGCTTATGTATTTTTTTCTATTTATGTAGTTGGTAAGGTAAGCATTGTATTTTTTTTATTTATGTAGTTGATAAGGTAAGACCTAAATATAAAAACTAACTTCTTTGACTAGTTAGATCCTTCCTGCAGTTTCCCAGTTTCCCCCTTTTCTTCCTTTTATTTAACCCCACCCCAATTCTTTACTTTGTTATTAATCTGCCTGAATTGCAGTGGGATGCTTACTCAGAGACTAAAGTAAGCACTATGTATTAGTTTTATAGGGGTGGGGTAGAGATACACAGACTCACACAGATGAATGGAAACTTATTTTGTTAAGGGCTCTGAAAACAAGCCTGAGATATTTTGATAGCACAAAATAAATGGCGACTGTGGTAGTTTAAATGAAATGGCCCCTATCTTATTTCAGAATAGTGAGTGGTACTATTAGAAGGTATGGCCTTGTTAGAGTAGGCATGGTCGTGATGAAATAGGTGTGGCCTTGTTGAAGGCAGTGTGTCACTGGGGTTGAGATCTGAGATTTCAAGTGCTCCTGCCAGGCCCAGTGTCACTCTCCCTTCTTCCTGCCTGCTGATCCTGATGTAGAACTCACAGCTACATCTTTAGCATTATTTCTCTCTCTGTGCTACCAAACTTCCTGCCATGACAATAATGGACTAAACCTCCGAAACTCTAACTCAGGCCTAATTAAATATTTTCCTTCATAAAAGTTGCTGTGGTCATGGTGTCTTTTCACAGCAATGGAAATTCTAACTTAAAGACTTTCTTTAGAGAGCAGGAAATCTGAAGGAAACTACATTATGAAGAATGGGAAGAGTTTCTAAACAGAGAGAACTGAGGGACAAAAGTTGCTGACAAGAGTATGTGGCCCATCCAATAAACTGAAAGAGAGACAATGTAGAGAAAGGACCACACAGTCACATGGGACTGGAACAATGGGTGAATTAGACCATGAATGATGTCCACCACTCAGGTTAATATTGACAAGTTTATCTTTTTCCTAAGAGAAACAACAGGGTGTCAAATGTTTTAAAGATTAGGATACCTAACCAAATTTCTGTTTTGAAAAGAAAAATTTTTTTTGCCATATACAAAAGTAATCAGACCAAGGAATGAGTGTCAGTTTACAACTAATAACAGAGAGATGTAGAGTACATAACTCAGGAAATTAAATTAATTGAATGAATTAGTCACCAAGGAGAAGAGTCTGTTGAAGGTGAACTGGTGATAGGGTGAGCTAACGTTAGCCAGAGCTGGAGTTAGTGATGCAGAGGCAGAGTGCCGAAGAGTAGAGGTTATTAAACCATCAGGGTGAAGAATGCCCAACAGAAGCTGAACCGTGGTTCCAGGGGAGAGCACACAGCTGAAATGCACACTGAGCCAGAATCGGGGTCAGGAGGGAAGATGGAAATAACTGATCTCTCAGTTCATTGCATCTTTTAATCCCTGTCTCCATCACTCATTGGTAGAGGAAGCAGGAAGAGAGTTGAGGCACAACCAAGCATTATTGTTTATGAAGTGTCCCCCACAACTCATGTGCTAAAATCTCAGTCACCCCTGGGGATTCCTTTTGTTGTTCTTGGTTTGGAAACACTAGAAGGTTGGGCCTAGCTCCTGGATTTGAATAAGTCAGTCACTGGACATGGACTCCTATCTCCAAGATACCTATCTCTGACTCCTTTCTGTCTCTTTCTTTGCTGTGTGCTTACCATAAGGTAAAAAACTCCCCTGCCTGATGTTTTCACAGGTATAATGTTCTGTCTGTGGAAAGAAGTGACATGGGCAGAACCTTCAGAATCAATATACAGAAATCAATCTTTTTTTTTATATTGTTTTCTGGTGCATTGTGTCACAGCATAAACTAACTAACATATTGGATTATGACAGACTGTGGGGTCAATCTTTCTTCAATATAAACCAGCACACAGGTACAGTGAGGGGTTTAATTGAGGCCTAATTGCCTGAGAATCACAGGAATGTGCACATTTTTGTAATTGACATAATTCAGTGACTTAGACAAAGGTAGTAAGAGAGAAGTCTTTGAGATATGCTTAGGGGAAAATCATTAGGTCTTGATGATGGATTAGATTTGAGAAGTAAGGGAAAAGTATTTAAGGCAGTGGCAACATCAGCTATTTTTTGTGCTTTCTGCAGAATAATTCTGCTGTTCAAAATAGTTTCTGAATGTTTAACAAAATTGTTCCTTTAACTTCCAGTGAACATGAAAGGATGGCCAGCAATTAGCTGGATGTCATGCATCAGTGAAAAAGGAAGTCTAACTGCTACCATGGCAACATTGCTTATTCTTATCAGCCAGCACAGTGAGTAGCAAATTAGTTAACCAAGAAACCAGATAAAGTTTGGGAGATAATGGATCTCCTGAATATCTCATTGAGGAAAAAAAAAAAAAGTAAAATTGGTTCTACTTTCTACACTAATCAACTCACTAGAAAAATGAGAGGGATAGCATGTTGAGTAGGTATGGCAACAAACAGCAGGTATGAGTAGTGTGTGTGTGTTAAGTATTTTGAAATTTTCTATAAAGGGACAACTAAATATCCCACCCAATGTTTTAAATGTGATAAATCAGAACAAAGGTCAAAATTGTGTCTAGCACACAGAACTGCATTAGGAGTCTCACATTTAGGAGACTGACTTAGGAGGATTGGTATTTTAAGGCCTGGTGGAGATAGAGAATAAACTCAAGGCCAGCCTGAAAAATGTAGGAAGATTCTGTCAAAATTTTTTTGAGAGGATTGTGTCTGCAGGTCAGTGATAGAAAACTTTTTTAGCATGTCTGAGAGGTCTTGGGCTCAATTTCTCATACCTTGTGGGACAGCAGAGAGAGAGAGAAAAGAGAGACAGAGAGAGAGAGAGAGGAGTATTCTCTATCTTCTATATCTGTCCTCAACAACTTTTGGCAAGAAATCTTCAAAAAATGTTGAAATCTTGACTCAATATGAACCTATGGCTGGTGCATCATAAATGCTAAACTTTCATAAAAATGTGAATAAAAGGTAAGTAACTAAAACAATTCTATTAATATTCTTTGTGATGATACAGTACCTCCATGACTCAATAAAGAGACCTTTGTTAACCGCATACCATTTGCATTGCTTTGTACTAGTTCCTTCACTGGTTGTAAGGAGATACAGACCACATTTCAAAACTTTACAAGACTCTTTCATTTCTTAACCTTAGTTCCACCATTTACTAGCTCTGGCAACATTGAATTGCAGACTCAGAATCCTGGTATGGACTGGTGTTATGCCTGTATTAAAACCACTTCTCTATTCATGGGAAAATCCATTTTGCCAATCCCTAAATTCTCCCACATATGTGTATAAGCAAAGTTTGAGAAGAACATGTAATGTGGATATTAACTACATGGACTGGGACAAAGAGTTTGAGACAGAACAAATACTTCTTAAATAGTTATTTACATAAAATATCATAAACAGCATACAATCCCTGAAGACCAATAAAATACTTCTAGAGATACATGATATTCTGGAACAAGAAAAACTGTCTGAAAGTCTACATGGAAAATAACTGAAAAGATTCTGGTACACAATCCTCCTAACTGTAAGAGCCCGAGGACAAAAGAACGAGAATGTCTTGAAAATAAATCTATCAAGGGCTTGGTGGACAAACATATGGAAACAGACATCTCTGATTTCATGAAGATGTGGTTAACAAGTGGTTGTTATAGATATACAAACAGGAGGGTGTGTGTGTGTATGTGTGAGCATGCGTGCATGAGTTCCACATGTGCAGGGGTGTTCAAGGAGGCCAGAAAACATGAGCCATCTGACATGGGTGCTAGGAGCCTAAGCCCTGCCCTCAGGAAGAGAAGCAAGCATTCTACATGAGTGAGATGTCTTTCCAGGCCTCTGTAATTTGATTTAGGGAAATTTGTCAAAAGAGTTTAACCTTGGAGAAAGAGCTAAGAAACATAATTGTTAAGCTGAAAGAAATTGCATGTATAATATATGTAATATAATGCACCAAGTAATAGATAAGGTAATATATTATGCATTAAAGGATGATGCCTACGTATATATGCATATATACGTTATAAGGAAATGTTTGAGTAAGATATCCTTCAACCGTTTAGTGGATTAAGTGTTACTATAATAATGTTGAGTGAAGAAGTGGTGTTATTATAACAACATTGAATGAGGAAATGAGTAGCACACAGCTGAAAATCCTAGTTATGGCAATGAAAGGAAGCATTACTGGGTAGGGACATTCCCTCAGAGACACAGCAGCAGTCTCTTAATTCTTCCATCTTGCTCTTCTGCATTACTTCAGGAAAGAGAAAGCATTTACTATTACTTCATTTCCCTGATGAAGTCCTACTCCATTTCTGAGTTTGAGGGATGAGTCCTTTTTCTCTTTCCTGAGCCTTCCTAAGGGTCTGGATGTACGCAGTATCCTCTAGGAATCAGCTCCAGGGTGGGTCCTGCCCCAGAAGAGAACACCTGTCCTTTTCCCAGGTGTTGGTTCAGTTTGTTGTTCAGGATATTCTTGATAGATTCCCCTCATCCCCTGAACCCTACTTATCAGGTTTTAAAGTACATTTTGTTTGTACCAGAGAATCGAGGTTATTATTTAGATTTGTGAAGATCTGGATGGAATGTGGTTAAGAATATTATCTCATTTCTAACAAAAGAACAAAATCACAGAAATAACCGAAAATACCTTCTGTGGCTAATAGAGAAAAAGGTAATATGGCTTTAGATGAAATAGTATTCATCTACAAAAAAGAATGAAGTTATGATACTATGGGGTGAGTAAATGCTAAAGACAGTATGAGGAATAAAAAAAAAAGCTACATATAAATACCACAGGTTGTGTGATTCCTGGTTTATTGTTCAGAATTGGAAAACACAGGGGAAAAAAAGTGTGGTAGAAGTTGTCAGGTACTATGAATTGGAATAAAGAAATGGGTGTGGAGAATGACCTAACTATGCACTGTCTACAAGAAACTCCTCACATTAAGAGTGAGTATTAAGTTGAAGATAGAAGGAGGAAAAATACACGTCATGTAGATTAAGCTAGAGTTACCATACATAGGTATTAAAACTGGGCATAGTACAGAACACAAAATCTCAAACCAAGATTTCATGACCATAAATACAAAAATTATTATCCTTAACAAAATATTACTAAATCAAACCCAGCAAAAAAATATTTAAAAATAGTTATGTGATGCAATCAAGTCATATTTATTTCAATTGCAAAAGATTATATCAACTAATGAAGTAAAGGCTGTGCTGGCTAGTTTTATAACAACTTGACACATTCTGTAGTCATCTTGATTACTTTAATTGTTGTGGAAAGACTCATTTGGGGTCAGTGCCGTTCCCCGGGAAAGGAGCTCTGGACTGCAAATGGCAGACAGGAACCAAATCGCAGACAAGCTCCTCCCCGTTTTGCTCTTTGCTTCTGATGGGAGACATAATGTGATCGATGAGCTGCTTCGACTTGCTGCTGGCTGCCTCGACTTCCCCATGATGTCTTGGGGTAGCTAGAACTGTGAGGCAAAATAAACCTTTTTTAAATTTTTTAATTAATTTATTTTTTATTTACTTTACATCCTGACTGTAGCCCATCCCTCCTCCCCTTCCAGTCTCTTCCTCCCTTCTCCCCTCCCAGTCCCATCCTCCCTCCTTCCCCTTTGCCTTTCTGTTTAAGTTGCTCCATCAGTGTATCCCATCACAGCAGCAGGAAAAGATGCACAGAAATGAAACTGTCAAAACAATTAGCATTTTTATATCTTGAAAACTACCCAGTGCTGATAGAAGAAGATGATGAAAATAAATACAGAGATATGTCATATTTGTGGTTTGAAAACTCAACATAGTCAAAATGCCTATTTTCCTCTGAATTTACGCGCAGCTGTAACTTAATCTGTCTTACAGTCCCAGCATGGCTTCTACAAGTTCAGCCAAAACGATTCCAAGATTTATGTGGAAAACAGAATATTAGCTAAAGTACTTCTGAAAAAGATTAAGATGGAAAGGATAGAAAGTTAATTCAATTTCTCTGTGGCAGCTAGACAACAAGAAGAAAGTGTGGCCCCAACATGTCTTATACCTGACTACAAAAATGAACTTAAAAAAAAAATGTAGACTATCAGAGAGTAGTCTGAAAAAATCGTAGAAAAATCGTAGAATGTAGAGCTAGGGGTAAGGGTTCAGATGTCATACGGAAGCCACAACCCAAAACAGGAAAGCCGAACCTGACTGAATTCAGTGACCTGTACTCTTGTCAAGAAACTCCAAAGGCGATTTCATGGGGTGAAAAGAAATAGAAAACTATGCATCTGGGCTGAAAAGTTGGCGCAGAGGTCAAAAGCATTCCTGCTTTCCCAAAGGATTGGTGTTCAGTTCCTGGTAGGTATCCCCACATTAGGCTGCTCACAAACACCTTCACTCCAACTCCAGGGGCTCTACGGCACCCTGCTCTCTCTGGACTCTTCAGCTTTCTCAACCCTGGCATCCATTCACATACACACACACACTTAAAATCTTAGAAAAAGAAAAACTATGCATCATAAAAAGACTGGTGTTTAAAACATGTAAATGAGCCCAAATACAGTAACAAAATCCACAATCCCTTTTGTAGATACACAAAAGATATAATAATGGCACATGTCACCAAGGGAGGCTGGGTAGATGTCCAAGTGTCGCACGGGATGATGCTCAGCATCATGGACAATCAGGTGATGTACTCAATCCCTATGAGGTACCCACAAGCCTGTTAGGATGCTTAGATCAAACCATAATAAAGGAATGTTGTGAAATGATGTGATAAAAAGCCTAACTGGAAAGGAGGGGAACCAGCTGGAGAAAGGAAGGGGCAGGGAGAGGTTTGTAGGGAGAGAGACAAGTAGTAAGAAAGTCTAGTGACACATACGCGTGAAGACGTCATGATGGAACCCATTCCTTTGTATGCCAAACTAAAAACTTGGTAAGCAAAAAAGAAAACAAAAACAAAAACAACAACAACAAACAAAAACAAAAAAACAAAAAACAATTTTCTTTCTTCAGTTAACAAAATGAGACATAATGATGGCATCAAATGGGCCGAAAAAGTGGCTCATGCACACAGTGGCTCATGCACACCGCTGGCGAGATGTACAACGGCACAGTCACTACACAATAATTAGACGCTTTCCCAAAAGCCAGGCTGCTCTCTTGGCATCTTCTCCAGAGAAATGAGAACACGGGTGCCGGCATGTTTATAGAAGCCCTGTGAGTGACAGCCCGGGCTGGAAGCTCTCCAGGTATCCTCCACCGGGTGAAAGGGGCAGAGCGGTTGTCTGTGTGGCGCGCTTATTTTACTTGGCATCAAGTCTCCAACTGCGTCCGCGCTGTTTCATATGGCACGGCTTCCATCCTCTTGGGGCTGACTCACGTGCTAATGCATATTCGCCACTTTCCTCACTTGTTCTGCAGTTATGGGCGTAACTTCCCTCTCCACACTCATCTGTTGCGAATGAACATGGGCGAACAAATACCTTCCTGAGATTCTTTCGTCCTCAAAATTTTCCACTTCATAGGAATATATTTGTTTCTGTTTTCTTTCCCCCTGCCAACAAAACAAAACAAAACAAAACAAAACAAAACAAAACAAAACACAAAACTGGACTAGTTTCGGGTCAGAAAATCTTTGTGGGAAGGGTGCTTTTCTTAGTCTTCAGTGATTAGGCAATGAATTTTTAATTTAATTAAAAATTAGTTTGATTAAAAATTAGTTAAATTTTTAATTTAACTCATTTTAGCTACTTTTTAAGCAAACAACACGGATTCCCTTTATCTATTGATACTGTGTACTAAAGTAAAACTGAGAAAACTAAAATTATTAACATATGTAAACTAACAATACCAAGCTCATATGTTAACATAAACTATATGACTAAATTTTTAAATCTATTTTGTGTAGCACATGTAGTCCAGGAAAGCGGCACTGTCTTTCAGGTTTCTAAATCTCTTTAGAAGACAGCTGGGATCCAGCTGCTCCAGCAGTCATTCAGCTAAAATGTGTCTTTTTGTTTGAAGTGTGTGGAACATAACCCAGATCCACTCACATATGCAGCTGGAAAAGTGGAAAGTATTTCATAGCCATTTTATATTATTTGTATACAGTGTTCTTTGATACTAAACCAATAACCGGATAAGTAGTTTCATACAGATTAACTAAAATATGGGTTGTGAGACTATATTGATACCATTTTTCTTTTTATTCTTTCACACAAAATCCATTACTCAATTTTACATTTTGTTTGGATATTTCCATCCATGATGTATTGACCATTTGTAAAGTATTGATTTACTTAATTAAATAAATCCATCTAAATAATGGATCATTTCATTCTATAATATTAACAAATCGCACTTGTTAATATTACGGTCTTATCAGAAAGTTTCTGAAGCAGCTCTGTCAAGGTTTTTAGTGAGGGAATTACCTCTCCCAGTTTTCCTTGAAGTGATAACCGCTTTTCATTTTGATGCTCAAGAAAACAGTTATCTTACACAGTCTTTTTTCAAGGTCAACCAGTGTTCCATGGACACAGCAGCTGTTTCAACAGGTGACTCACACATGCCACAGGGCCTTCCTGGAAGATGGCCATCATATTTTGGTACGCAGCAAATATGTGAGAGGTAGTTGAGTTGATATCTAATAAAGTTAATAGCTTTTTACTACGTCATGAGAGCCTTCTGTAATGAACAAAACTGGCGTGTCAGTGAGCACGCTGTGACATCACTATCTCTTACATCTAGTGTCCTCACTGGGAGTGGTGCTGATGTGAGTGTTAGGAGAACAGTCTTGACCTCACACACACACCCTGAACAAGCCTTAGTGTCCCCACAGAAGACAGAAAGTGGCCTTCTAGCTTTAACACACTGGACTTGTATAATTGTTCTATAGACCTGGAAAAGACCCCGATTTATGATTCCTTTTATAACAATAACAAGACTATGATGTCTGCTCAAAAAAATTATCTAATTTTGTCCAAGAGACATGGTGTTACCCAGGGTGAGAAGCACTAAAAATAATGCCAGAAAAGATTAAGGTAAATAGAAGTTATCAAAGTATCTACATAATTGAATAGAAATATATCACCTGTAAGTGATGTATTTATTTGTTCACTGGGGTGTACTTGACTACCTTTTACTAGAAGGTGAAGTTTTCTAACAAATTCTTCTTGATCAGTTCACATTATTAAACCTGATGTGTCTATACTTACAGCTACTTTTATGTAGGTGCTTTCACTGAACACAATAGTGAATATTATCACAATGTATATATTTCAAAGCCCAGGATACTGGGAGATCAACCTACCTTCTGTATCCCCTCATCCTGACATTCAGAGACACAATAGTACCATGGGCAATAGCTGACTAGTGGGCACCACGACAGGAAATCATGGCTACATATTTCACAGTAACAGCAACCAAACCATTATGTACTTATTGAAAGAGAGAAAAGTGAAACTCAGGGAAAACTGATGCCTTTACCGAAGTTAAGAAACTTAGTCATGATGAGTTCTAGAACTGACCAGAGAAAATGGAGACCACACAGAGGAAAGCAGATGGCTCCTCGTCCTTAGATCTGTAGCTGGTGTTTCTGTTTACTGGTGCAGACAAGCAGGAGAAACTGCCAAAAGAGCACCCCAGATGCAGGCATCTCTGAGCTAGGTCTTGAGGACAGCCAGCCAGATACTCCTGCCTCAGAGCCTTAGAGGCTGGGCAGACACAGAGAGAGAGAGCGAGAGAGCAAGGCTTGACAGTGAACTGCAGTGTCTGGGACAGCTCTCCCCCTTGTTTGATATCAGGATTGACAGGGGATCTGGAAGGTGCCTCTGGGAACTTGACAAGATGTCATGTAGGGATTAGCGAAATAAATGTCACAATATGTTGAAAGATCCCTCAGATTTTGAAGCCCGGAGATCGCAGTCATGTCTGAGGCCTTGTATTTCTGTGAGTCACTCATCTTGAAGGGTAGATGGCAAAAGTCCCTCCCGCCCCAGGATCTTGGAAAAAGCATCAAACCCAATATAAGTTACAACAAGAACTCAACCTTCCTAGAAGAGAATTTCCAGGAAAGAAAACCACTTTTTATTCTTGACTGGTTTCATTTATGCAAGATCCCTGCTGGTATCACTTCATCCCTGATATTCCACAGAGATAACTGGCTTTCCAGCTCCCCTCTGCCCCAGAACTGGGGTATGTGTACATGTGAGTGTGCATATGTGTGTGTCTGTGTAGGGTTTTTGCACACATGGATGTCACAGCCAGTGTGTGGAGGTCAAAGAGTACAGGTGGGAGTAGGCTTTCTCTTTCTGTTGTGTGAGTCCTGGGAATTGAGTTCAGGTCGTCAGTCTTGGCTGCACATGCTTCTACCCAAGGAGAGACCTTGTCAGTCTCCTATTTTTCTTGTAAGAGAGATAATCTTGATATGTGGCCCAAGCTGGCTTTGAATTTCTCAGTTCTCATGTCTCAGATTCTGGAGTAGCTGGGATCACAGATTGTTTCACAACACATTTGTCTGTCTTAAACAAAGAATGTGTGGGAATGAGAGCCAGATAACTGTCCCAGTTGTGGCTGCTGGGGGCCTGCGATGCAGTAGTCTTGCAAGAATGGAGGAGAGAGAGAAAATTTAATCATGTCTCAATTGTTTAATAAATGCTTGTCCTAAGTCAGGCAAAATTCTGGAAGCTGAAAATACAGCAGTTAGACAAAACACACAGAAACCCCATATGTCTAAGGGAACACAAAAATAGGTCGAGCATAAATCAATACGTAAGCTTGCATTGAGAACTGGGGGTAAAAAGAGCTAAGGTGTAAGGGATTGCTGAAAGGAGGGGTTTGTATGTACTTGGTGATCAAGTGAGTATTTTAAAATGAGAGACGAGGTTAAGACGAGTGCCGTGGAGTGCTGGTGAATGACAGAGCCTACTGATGCGGTTCTGGGAAGCTATGGAAACAGCTTGTCCAATGTTGGGGGCTGTGGAGGCTGCACAAACTGTCTTGTGGAGCTGCGGAGGCTGTTGGTAGCTTTGGGGAGTTGGCGGAGCTGCTTGTAGGATGCTGGGAGTTCCCAAGGTCGCTGATAGAACTGAGTGTGTCCAGCCTGCCCTGGGCATGTTCTCCTCATGTGAGGAAACACTAAAAGTTCAATCTAGCTGGTGTAGACTCAGGTAAGGTAAAGCGACCAAGAGCCATATATTGTACAGAAGCCCTGCAAATCACAAGTAACTTATATTTCATCTCTAGTGTACAATCCTCAGATGCTTTTGGGCAGAAAAATGATGCATATGGGTTGAATTTTAAAATAACTTGGTTGTTTTCAAGAAATCAGCGGACAGTGTCGAATGATCAGGTAAATAACACTTCGTCAGTCACAAGGGAGACTTTGCAGTGAGAAGAATTAAATTTGCAAAAAAAAAAAATTAGACTATAGCTAACCAGATGACATAATCGGATGTCATGAATGGATGTCAAAACGATGTAAATTCAAGGGTTCTGTGGAAACTTTGTCCAGGAGACAGACAAAGGAGATGCGGCTGCTCTTAGAAGAGGCTTTGTTTCATCTTGGTGGTGCTGATGAAGAAGAGCCAGAAGAGGAGCTATGGTTTAGTTTGAGGCTCCGATTAGCAATCAGGTGGACAGACAGACAGGATAAGTCACTACATGTCAACTCTATATTGCTGGTAACAGACTGGCTGCATCTTATAATATATATCCAGGATGGCTTTAGGTGTTAAACAGCAGTGTGGCAAAAGAAGAGCAGGAAGAAACCTAAGGAGGCTGCCTACCATTCTGAGAGTCGCTCCCTGAGTTGCTCTCTGTTGGGATTTACCTCATCTGTCTAGGATGTTTCAGAACTAGGGCGGTTTCTCTAACCGGACACTCTCCTGCAATCAATTTAACATCCCCATCATGCCTAGTCATTTAGCATGGCGAGTGCTGGCGCTGTGACTATGTCAGAGTCGATAATTAAGATAATTAAGCTTAAATATTAAATAAAGTAAGTTGTGGCATTAGGAAAGTGCCGAGAGCCTACTGTATATAGTTTATTGCTATGACTACTTGATTCATAATTTGGGCTAGTATAGAAGAGTAATGAATTAATGCTTAATGTGATAAAGGTGTCATAAGATTCAAGTATAAATGCAAATGGGGTCAATTCTTAATTTTCAACAACATTTGCTTTTAATTTTCTTCTTTTTAGAAAATAGGATTTTAAAAAGCCAGTGATAATAATAATAATTTTCAACATACCTGAGTTAATTAACTAGAATGCTTTTTAAAAAATTATTTATAACACCAGTTTAACACAAATGATTGAAATATACAATAAGCATTATTTTTATATTTTAATTTTAAAACAATTGCATAAAAATGTTTTCTGAGACATTATTTTGTATAGTCTTTGAACCTCTGATTCTCTTGCTTCTGACTCCTAAGTACTGGGATTGCAGACTGTATCACCACAGCCTGAACACTAATTCTACTTCAAATATCAAGTTATTTCTCTGTCAGAGCCAGGGCTTTGCCTACATTCTTTCTGCTGTATTAAATAGTTTAACATGAACTACAAACCACATTGCATATAAAAATTGGGTTAAATAACACTTTGAGTCATCTCAAAAACTTAATAAGAACACACCAACTGTGAGAATTAAAACAGAGCCAGGCCTGGTGGCCCATGTTTTTAATCCCAGTACTCTGGAGGCAGAGGCAGGTGGTTCTCTGTGAATTCAAGGCCTGGCTGTTCTACAGAATGAGTTCTAGGACAGCAAATGCTATATAAAGTAACCTGTTTTGAGAAAACAAACATACAAACCAACAAAAATGATGAAAACAAAGAGTCTGTCAGGAAACTTTGTGTTTTCTTCACTAATCTTAAAGCGTAATGTGGACACACTCATCCTTCCTAGCTTTATTTTAACCGTCTCTCAATACAGGCGTATCAGAGCCACAAAGTGATAAGCTCTCAGGCCACTTTCATTATACAAATGCAAGCATTTGGTTTTTAAAATTCACTGAAGTACCCAGACTACAATACTCCAGGTTTGAGCAAGAAAAAAAAAAGGAAAAGAAAAAAACTCCTTTGTAATCCTCTGGCAGTCTGTGATGACCCTGTGATGGCTGTTTGGTAGTACAATAGTGTACAAAGAAAATGACTGGACTGTGTTCACCAACATGCAAGGACAGAAAAGATTCATGACCTGCAATAAGCCCAGGACAAAGTCTGTAGCAAATTTGGGGGGATAACCCAAATTTTTATTAAAAAAGGTATTTTCTTTCCCCAGTAAACCTATAGCTGAAGTTAAACTGAGAAGATTAAACCTGGTACTTTCTTTGGAAGAAGACCCTTTTTCCTTTTGTCTAAGTTGATTACCCCCACAGTGAGGTAGCAGTTTAAATTTAAAAAGACTAAACAACTCTGGGTAATAACACTCAATCCACTTAATTTCCTAGGATTTCTGGCTAGAGAACAATGTTGTTTCATAAACGCGCAGCCAGAGTTCACAGGATAACCTGAATCCGTGCTGCAGCTAAGCAGCAGAGTGGAAAAGCCAGGGCTCAGGCTTACCAAAGCCATGCTTGGATTTGGCTTCATCATGAATTTTGTGAGTATGAGCTTTTTGTGAGTCCCAGTCTACTTATTGTTGGAGAGGAAGGACTATATCAGGCAAGATTCTTTCAGAATGACCTAACAGCTATGCAACGTAAAGCACATTAAGGACATTCAGAATTTAGTCTTGCACATAACTGAAAGCATCAGGGTTCTAATCCCTCTGGCTCAGGAGCTCACATTCTTGGGCTCTCCCACTCTCCATTCCTCAGTTCATCTCCATAAGAGATGGCCTTATCCGGTTCTGTTACTGCTTTCGCTTTCCTGTGTGTATTTTGTTGTCACCAGGCTTTTCTCCACCCACTCCCCCCACTTTTTCATTTTTTTCCTTTTAAATTTTTTTATTTACTACAATTTATTCATTTTGTATCCCATCTGTAGCCCCCTCCCTCATCCCTTCCCAATCCAGCCCTCCCTCCCTCTTCTCCCATGCCATTCCCCTAGTCCACTGATAGGGGAGGTCCTCCTCCCCTTCCCTCTGACCCTAGCCTATCAGGTCTCATCAGGACTGTCCGCATTGTCTTCCTCTGTGGTCTGGTAAGGCTGCCCCTTCCTCAGGGAGAGGTGATCAAAGAGCCAGCCTCTGAGGTTATGACAGAGACAGACCCTGTTCCCCTTACTAGGAAGCACACTTGGAGACTGAGCTTGTCATTGGCTCCATCTGTGCAGGAGTTCTTGGTTATCTCCATGAATGGTACTTGGTTGGAGTATCAGTCTCAGAAAAGAACCCTGGACTCAGATTTTTTAGTTCTGTTGCTTTCCTTGTGGAGCTGCTCCTGTTTCCTCCAGGTCTTTCTATCTCCCCCTTCTTTCATAAGATTTCCTGTATTTGCCCAAAGTTTGGCTATGAGTCTAGTTAAACAGCAACAAATCAAGTAATCTCATTAAAAAATAGGGTACAGAGCTAAACAGAGAATTCTCAATAGAGGAATATCAAATGGCAGAGAAACACTTTAAAAAATGTTCAACGTCCGTAGTCATCAGAGAAATGCAAGTCAAAACAACACTGAGATTTCATCTTACACCTATCAGAATGGCTAAGATCAAAAATTCAAGCGAACACATGCTGGAGAGGTTGTGGAAAAAGAGGAAACCTCCTCCACTGCTGGTGGGAATGTAAACTTGTACAACCACTTTGGAAATCAATCTGGTGCTTCCTCAGACAATTGGGAATAGTGCTACCACAAGATCCAGCTATAGCACTCCGAGGCATATATCCAAAAGATGTTCAAGTATACAACAAGGATATTTGCTCAACCATGTTTGAAGCACTTTTATTCGTAATATCAAGAACCTGGAAACAGCTCAGATGTCCCTTAATTGAGAAATGGATACAAAAATCGTCGTACATTTACACAATGGAATACTACTCAGCAATTAAAAAGGAAATCATGAAATTTGCAGGCAAATGGTGGGACCTAGAAAAGATCATCCTGAATGAGGTATCTCAGAAGCAGTGTCGCGCGCGGCCTTTGCCGATAAGGACGACGCAACAACCGAGGATTTCTTCAGCGGCAAGTTTATTTTACAGCTCTTTCTTGCAGATGGTGAAGGACCCAAACCCCGGGTTGTGCTCTGCTTAAATAGCCAGCAGCGCGACCTGTCCGTCTGTAATTGGTGCTCTGTTCAAGTCTTCATAAGCATATGGCTGGCAATTGGAGTGCAGCCTAAACCCTCATTAGCATAAAGCTGCGCATGCGTAAACTGCAGGGCGGCGCAGGCAAGAAGCGCGAAAATGCTGGCAAGAAGAACCAGGAAGCAGGAAGCCGGCGCCATCTTGTAATGGCGGGAGCGGCTCCCAACAAAGCAGAAAGACAGACACGGTATATACTCACTTATAAGTGGATATTAGACACAATGTAGGATAAACATACTAAAATCTGTACACCTAAAGAAGCTAAGCAAGAAGTAAAATGTTCAGTCCTCATTCAGAAAAGCAAATGGGATGGACATCGGAAGAGGGAGAAAACAGGGAACAGAACAGGAGCCTATCACAGAGGGACTCTGAAAGACTCTACCAGCAGGGTATCAAAGCAGATGCTGAGACTCATAGCCCCCCTTTTTTGATGATTTATTTATTTTATGTTATGTACATTGGTATTCTGCCTGCATGTATGTCTGTGTAAGTGTGTCAGATCCCCTGCAATTGTAATTACAGATAGCTGTAATAGATGGATACTGGGAATTGAACCTGGGTCCTTTGGAATTGCAGCCAGTGATCTTAAATGCTGAGCCATCTTCCAGCACTGGCTTTTCTCTTTTAATCCTGGAACCTCTTAGCACAGAAAGTTTCCTTCCCTAACACTTACATTAATAAGAGATCTCAAATGTGGTTTCATTGGTTGAACCTTGTTATATGCTTATATTAACAGTTAGTATTCATTAGTGTATTATTAACCACTATTTTACAGAACTTGTTCTAGACCGTATGTTATAATAGTAAATTAAAATAAAATGTTTTTATTTTATTTTAGGAACAAGGAAATAAAATGTTCCTTGTTTATAAAGTCTTCATTCTCATGGGACAGTCAGATATAGCCTTACATGTAATTAAAGGTAGTATTTTTTATTATTTTCATATTATACAGATAAATGAAACAGGGGAGTGGAGTGGAGTATGCTGAGGAGCTATTTTATATGCTGTGCACAAGACTTTGCTGATATACAATGTTTGTGACTCTCTTGGGAGAAAAGCAGCAAGTTTAGGATGCTTGTTTCTCAGGGTGGAGAACAGCTGATGTGGGATGAGCTGGGAAGTTAAAAGGCCTAAGGAGGGAAGGTAAATACTGACAGATCTATTTTAACCCAGTTGGAAATCTGCAGGATTGTGATTAGCAGAGTGATGAAAGAATCATCCAAGTTAAATCTACAAACATTGCTCCTGTTGTTGCAAAGATTAAAGGTGGAGGAGGTAAGAGGAGAAAAGCTAAGGTCAGTTGGGAAGCTCCGGTCGGGAGTGTAATGATTCCACAGAACTGCCAAGGAGAAATGGTCAGATTCATAAGAAATTCTGAAGACGGAGTCAACAGTATCTGCTGATGGGTTAAAACTGTAAGATTATAATCACAATGAAATAAAGGTGTAAAACTGTATGCTCGTTCATAAAGAACACTGTTCCTCTGTATTGTACGGTTGCATTGATAAAGTCTTCTGTAGTTCGCTAGGAAGAAGAGATAGACTAATGCTCCTGCCTCAGAGTTGGGGGTGGGTGGTGGAGATACCATTCCAACCACAATCACAGAAGTGAAGTGGGTTAACCTCAGACAAACCACAGTGCTGCTATTGAAAAGAGAAGTAGATACTAGACACATAAAATTGCAGAAGTTGTCTAGTAAAAACTTTCTGAAGGTTCCCTTCAGCTCTATAGAAGAATTGTTTTTCTCCTTCAAAATCAGTGAAACTACATAGGCTGGAATGGTGGTGCACAGTGTAATCCCAGCATTTGGGGGATGGAGACAAGAAGATCAAGACCACTTTCAGGTACATAGATAATTCAACCAAACCTGGATTATATGAGACCTTGTCTTAAAAATAAACCAAATAAATCCTGTCTATGTTATTCACTCAATATTTTACCCTCAGGCCTAGGAAGTCTATAAATGGGGTTCTCTACAGGCCTAAGAATGAGCTTGATTCCCAGTCAAATGCTATTTTGGATTTCTGCCCCTAGTCACAGGGTTGGGGAAAGTATTAAGAAGGGTGAAGTGGGAGAGTTGTGGGAAGGGTTAAGACGCTTCAGTTGTATTTTCCTTCCTGTCTCAGTGACCAAATCTCTCTCATACTCTCTCTAGCCATCCACTTAGCTGGCGCGTGTGGTATTCCCTGCTTCGGGGTGTGCTCGGCAGCTTGTTCTGGCTGGAATTTCCTTCATGTATCAATTTCTGCATCTCCAAGTTTCTTTTCTTTTTCTTTTTAAAACTTATTTTTATTTTATTTAGATTGGTGTTCTGCCTGCCTCTATGTCTATATTAGGGTGCCGGATTTCCCAGAAACAGAGTTGCAGACAGTCGTTAGCTGCCGTGAGGATAATGGGAATTGAACCCCGGGTCCTCTGGAAGAGCGGCCAGTGCTCTTAACTGCTGAACCGTATCTCCAGCACCAACACGTTTCTTAAGATATGAGTCTGGCACCAGAAACTCTTTAGATCTTTCTCTCAATAGTCCATATACAACAGAGTTTCCTTGTGGGATTCACATGTGTTTGTCAAGGATCCAGCTTTTTAGACCTGTCTCCTCCTTTACAGCATGTTGAATGTCAGCATACATCAAGATTCACACATTTGTTTTGTTTGTTTGTTTAGTCCTTAAAAAATTAAAGGCTCAATTTTTAATTTTTCTACTAATTCTTTGAGAATTTCATATAGTAGTATTTTGGTTACATCTTTTCCCCATAATTCCTTCCAGACCTATCCCTACCTCCACCCCCACCAACTCCTACTTTATGTCTTCTTAAATTGTTTGTCTTTTAAACAACATCCAACTTTTGTTTTTCCTTTTAATTGCATCCAGTTCTGTTCTGCCTATTTACTTCTGGGTATGGGGCCAACCACTGTTGATCAGTTTCCTTAAAGGAAACTTTTTTTCCTTCAAAAATCATCCACTGCCCATAGCTTGTTAGTCAGGGGCAGAGGCCTGGGACCCCCCTCCCATTCCGTGTTGGAATTTTCACCAGCTTGATCATGTGCAGATCTTATGCAAGGCATGTTTTCTATTGCTATGATGAAGCATCATCACCAAAAGCAAGTTGGAGAGGATAAGGTTTATTTCCACAACATCCCTGAAGGAAGTCAGGACAGGAACTCAAACAGGGCAGGAACCTGGAGGCAGGAGCTGATGCAGAGTCCATGGACTCTTACTGGCTGCTTACTGGCTTGCTCCTCATGGATTACTCAGCCAGCTTTCTTATAGAACCTAGGCCCACCAGCCCATGGATGGTACCACAATAAGCTGGGGTCCTCACCATCAATCACTAATTAAGAAAATGCCCTACAAGCTTCCAATGTTATGGAGGCATTTTCTCAACTGAGACTCCTTTCTCTCAGGTGACTCTAGCTTATGTCACTTTGACATAAAGCTAGCTAACATACAACCACAGAAGCCATCAGTCTATGAATACAGTCAACAGTCCTGCCATGACCAGAAAACACTGTTTTGCTTCAGTCCTCCCTTAACTGCTCTTACAATTTTTCTTCCCACTGTTCTGTGATGGTCCCTGAGCCTTGAAGGAAATGGGTGTAATATAAATGTTCCATTCATGGCTGATCATTCTACTGACACTTTTTCTTATTCTCTGCACTTTGATAAGCTGGGAGTTTCTGCATCATCTATCATCTGCTGCACAAAAAACCTTCTTTGATCAGGTCTGAGGGCTGTACTAATTCAGTTAAGAGAGAAAAATTTAGAGGGCACTTTGATACTATGTCCATTTAGCAGAATAATAATAGTAGATTCACCCTGGGATGATGATGATGATGATGATGATGATGATGATGATGATAATAATAATAATAATAATAATAATAATAATAATAGAATAATAACAGTAGCTTCTAAATCACTGGGTTCTTGGCCAGATTTAAAGTACCAGGCAAATGTGAAGAGGATGTTAAATCTAATCATAAAGCATTTGTACTAATACCATTTGTACTAATTTTGTACCAATATCTCACCACCTGGATGAACACCTCTTGATATTATGAAAACTAGCCAGTAGCAAGTACAAACTTAATTTCTCCAACATAAGAAAGCACAATTTAGAAAAAAGTAGAAATCAATAACACAGAGAAGTACTCAGTAAACTAAGATTTAGTTTCTTTAAGAGCAAAATTTGCTTACAAAGTACTGAGTTTCCATATAGCTTTTTCATAACCCCTTTCTCGATTCGCTCCTATCCCCATCCGTACCTAAACCTTTCAAACACCCAATTTCCCCTGTCTGCTTTCATATCATCTGTGTTATACAATCCCTTCTCCCTTAAGCTCCACTTCTGTGTATTCTACAGAACCTCCAAGTTAAACACATAAATCTATTAATTCAAACAAAATATACACACATGAAAAAGAATATGCAACATTTGTCTTTTTATGCCTCAGTTATCTCACTCAGTTTCATCTTTCCAGTGTCATCAATAGACGACTTACAAATTTTATGCATTTTATATATGGATAAAATTATATTGTGTGTCTGTGCTACATTTTCATTATCCATTCATCAGCTAATGGACATCTAGGGTGATTTCGTGTCCTAACTGTTGTGAATATAGCAGTGACAAACATATCTCTATAGTGGGATATAGAATGCTTTCAGTATGTACCCAGGAGCAATAGCGCTGGATCATATGATAGCTCTATTTATAGCTTTCTAAAGAACTCCCAGACTTATTTCCATAGTGGCTGCACAAGTTTACACACCCACCAACAGTGGATAGATGCTCCTCCTTCTCCACATCCTCATAAGCATTTGTTATCATTTGATTTCTTGTTGATAGCCACTCTGACTGGGATGAAAGGGAAACTCAATGTAATTAAAATGTACATTTCTCTGATGGCTAAGAAGAGTGAAGTTTTTAAAAAATATTTTTAAACCATTTGTATTTTCTGTTTTGTAAACTCTCTTCATATCTATTGCCAATTTTCTTTTTTAAGATTGAGCTGTTTTCTTGATTTTGTTTTTGAGTTATTTGTATATTCTGGAAATTAAACTCTCTTGGGTAAATTGGTAAAGACTTCTCTCCCATTCTGCAGGCTGCTTCTTCATTCTGTTGTCACTTTTCCTTCATCAAACAGAAGATTTTTAGTTTCAAGAGGCTAATTGCTATGTTTACTTCAAGAGCAAAGAGAGTCCTATCTGAAATGTGCTTTCCTATGCCTCTGTGTTATAGATTATGCCTCCCACCCCCTACCCTGACCCCTGCCTTCTGCTCCAGCAACGCCATAGTTTCCGATTTTAAGAGACGATCTTTGATGCATTTGGAGTTTATTTTTAATGTGAAATGAGAGATCGCGATCTAGTTTCATTCTTCTACATGTAGAAACCTAGTTTTTATATTGTTTCTTAAAGATGTCATCTTTTCTCCAGCATGTATTTTTGAAACCTTAAAAAAAATGTGGATAGCTATAGTTGTGAGGATTTATTTCTGAGTCTTATATTCTGTTGATTGCTTTTACTTTTCTGTTCATATACATCCTCCCCTCAATTTTAACCAGGAAAGCTTCCCTTTGTATGGTAGTGAGTCCAGAGCTCATGGCTTCTTAAGCTGTTGAGAGTGACAATTGAATGCTCACCCTTGCACAGGACGTTTATTCCATTCACTCTGTGTGAAAGAGGGATTGGGAAGAATATGAGAGCTGGAAGATGGAAGAAGGATGCTGAAATGCTGTCCATCTGGGCATGACACAGACATTGCAATCGTGACCTCACAGAAGCTCCTGTTCCTTGCACTTAGATTGCTCAAGACTGGACCGGACTCTCTCCATCCTAAAGTATTGGCTATTGCTGGGTTCTGGGAGAGGTGCAGTCACTGTCTTTAGGTGCAGACTCACTGCTGAGCCTACTAAGCTCCAATGGATAGTTCCAACTTTATGAACACACAGACAACTCTGGTTAGAAATTAAGTGGGTTACAAAACAAAACAAAACAAAACAAAA
Source organism: Psammomys obesus (assembly GCF_907164565.1). Taxonomy (NCBI): domain Eukaryota; kingdom Metazoa; phylum Chordata; class Mammalia; order Rodentia; family Muridae; genus Psammomys; species Psammomys obesus. The sequence goes on from NW_026596064.1 coordinate 6,317,171, forward strand.
CAAAACAAAACAAAACAAAATAACATGAAGGTAGGAAAGGAACTTGTAGAAGTGAGAAGGGAGGTAGGGAAGAGAGGATACAGGTTAAAGCGCTTAGAAAACATTTTATACATGCGTGAAATTTCTAAACAACAAATTTAGTAAAAGTAGTTTAAAAAGAACAATTGTTAATAGATAAACAGTATCTATAAGTATAAGAGGACATATAAGTATAAAATCTATAAAATACTTATCCAAAAGATTTTTATCTTATTATTTTATTTTTCTTTATTCATAGTCCAGATTTTACTCTTCTTTTACCCTTGTTTAGTTCATTCTAAGTTAAATAAAATCTTACTGTGTAGCCCAAGCTAGTCTCAAATTTATGGTTCTCCTTGCCTCCCAGTTCTATGTCCAAATGCTACGTTTATAGACATGTGACACCATTGCTTGCTTCTAGAATTGTCTACTTCTAATATATTTCTTCCTTTGAAAAACTAGTCAAAATGCTTTTTATGTCTGAGCAGATTACAGCCAGAGTATTGTGCTTTCCCTTGCTTCTGAAGTTTAAGAATTACAGGTGAGCCTGTGACCTGAAAAGTGTGATTAGAAGATGATGTAAACCTCATTTCAGCTGGACAATGGGAAGATGTGGCAGGGAGGGACATGGGGAAGATCTGTCTTCATCTCTGAGTAGCTGATGTGATGGAAAGAAAATATGTGCTCATGTGAGCCCATGGAGAATGGAATCAAATGGTAGCCACCATGAGAACATTGGCATTGACTAAGACAAGGGAAGATGCTCCTGAAGATGTAGTAGAGTCTATTAAGCAGACCCACTATGATTCTAATGACTCCCAAGAAGTCATGTTAGTGGAAGAGTCATTATTCCTGACATCTTCATTCATTTTATTTTATTTTTTTATGTATATGAGTGCTGCATTTGCATGCCAGAAGAGAGCATTGGATCACATTGTAGATGCCTGTGAGCCACCATGTGGTTGATAGGAATTGAACTCAGGACCTTTGGAAGAGCAGACAGTGCCCTTAACCACTGAGCCATTTCTCCAGCTTCAGTCATTTGCTTTTAAAAAATTATTTAGAATATCTATTGCTTCATACATTCGTAATTATTTTTGTAGTGAAAAAAATCAGTATTTCTCTTCTTGCTATTTTGACACACAGTACAAAATTGGCAACTTCCCTACCCTCTAGTATCTAGTCAACTTTTCTACCAGATCAGCTCCTTTTACAGGTCACAAATGACTGCGGTGCTTTGTAGAAACATAGACATTGGAAGACATGTTATTTAGTGAAATAATCCAGACACGGAAAGAAAACACTTTTCAAGGACAGAGTTGATAATGTTGCGATCAAAGGACCCACCGGACAAGCAGTGATTGTCATGTTTATTTGTTGGAGTTGCTCCAGGTGACTCTGAACATACACAAATCCCAAGGACTCTTCACACCTGCTCTGTCTGTGGGTGGAGTTTTAGGTCTCCATCTGCTTCAACTCTATATAACTTCTTTGTATTCTGAGTGTCTAGGTACTAGTCATACTGCGGATGGGAAGGGAGAAGCCTGGCTTTCCACCTGACATTTGAGTTCTTATCACTCTGTGCTTTGGTTGAAAAGAAGCTTAGTCTGTAGAGGAAACGTACGTACGTATGTCTTGCTGTGATAAAAAAGTAAATCTCACATGCAATAGTGTGCTAAATCATGCTTACTCGAGAAGATACCCGCAAACCAAAACCAAAACTAAACCAAAGCAACCAACCAAACAAACAAAATTCCAGAAAATAGTCTGGTAATTTTTATAGTATAGAAAGATTTGCTGTTCTTAGCATTTAGCCCATCATTGTGTGCTTTCATATTCTTTTTACTTTAAAACCTAAAGTTATCTAACATTTAATTGATAGCTAAGTACTAATAATTGCCACAAGTCAGAAGACTTCTTTCTTTTATTGTCTGGTCCTTGTCTTAGTGAAGAACCAGCACATTTATGTTGGAAACATTTGATAAATAGTCTTTAGACACTATTATTTGAGTTTTATAAATTTGTGTTTTTCTTTCTTTCCTGAAATCATACTGTCTGAAAATGTGTTGTATATTGTGACAACAGGCAAACTCTCAATGCTGAGTTCACGTGTTATTCTGGAAGACAGACACTAAAGGATTATACCCAAAATTAGAGCAAGGGCTCTCCCCAAAAACCTGAAATTGAGAAGTACGAAAAGTTTTGTTTCACAAAAATATATACCTGAGAAATGTAACCAATTATATGCTTGTGGCATTATTGGTTTACAAAGGGCACTCATACACATTATAGATCACTTAACTTTAATCAAAATTTGAGAATTAAAGTGAACACATATTATTGTTATTGGTGAGATGAATCAGCGCAGAAGTCATAATCTCATAGTTGAAGTGGCCGGCAGAGGCTGATGGGGTAGACAGCATTGGGGCTGTTTATTAAATGAAACATTCTAACTTTACCTTTGGCCAAGCATAACCAAGGAAACCATTATACCCAAGGAAATATAAAAGTGAAAGCCTGCTGAATATCTATCTTTAAAAGTAAATTTTATTACTTTTTCCATATGACGTCTGACATAAACAAAATTATATATGTGTATATACATATATACATATATATATGTGTGTGTGTGTCAGTTTTAAAGAAAAGATCATTATGAAATGAATTCTTATAAACTCAGGGATTCTGGTGTTATCAATGACCCATTCTTATGTCTATAAGATTTACACATCTTTACCTTTCAGGGGTGACTGAATTTTACAGATCAGATCCCACATTCAGGAGATGTCAGCCCAGACAGTACTGAATTTTACAATAGTCATTGTAAAATTGTAAAATTTTACATTGTAAAATCCTACCATTTCTATTCAAAAGTTTCATTATATAGATATTCCAACAATGTTACTTAGTTAACAATACAATCTATTATTCTTTTATAAACTGTTATTATATTCAATGTGTCCTTCTGGGACTTTCTTTTTACTTCCTTATTTACGTCTCTGGAAGATATCATGTCTTATACATCTGTAATGATTTTATTTTCATCCTAAGATATTCTGTTGCATAAATAAACTGTTACTTATCAATCCTCCAGTGAATATCTAAAGTGTTTCCAATTTTCTTGCCATAAGAAAATTTTGTTGGGGCTGGAGCAGTGGCTTAGCAGTTAAGCACACTGGCAGCTCTTCCAGAGGACTCAGGATTGAGTCCGTGTGTGAAATACAACATCTGTAATTCTAGTCCCGGGGGATCTAACATTCACTTCTGGTATCCTCAAACAGTTCATGCGTGCGGTACACAGATAAACATGCAGAAAAAACACCCAAACACATAAAATTAAAAAAAAATTAATTGCTCTGTCATTCTTATAAATGTTTCCTACTTGGATATAACAGACTTACCCTTTATCACATTTTTATATGAATTGGGTCTTTATGGTATAGTATAATTATGCCTTTAAAATTTTAGATCAATCAAGATACCATTATTCGTGTGTGTGTGTGTGTGTGTGTGTGTGTGTAGGCATGTGTGTAGGTGCATGCACATGTATACATGAGAAAATGCATGTGGAAGCCAGTGATCGATTTCTAGTGTCTTCCTTGATTGCTCTCCATTTTATTTTTTTGAGACAAGCTGCCTCACCGCCCTGGAGCTAGCTGCTTCTGGTAGACTGGATGGCTAACAAGCTCAGCATGGGCACTGTATGTGCAGACCCACACACCCAGCTTCTTTACATAGGTGCTGGGGATCCAAATAAAGTCCTCATGCTTGGGCAGCAGCGTCCACGGAAGCATCCTCCCAGCCCCGAGAGACCATTACCCTTAATTCACCCTCTGACAACTGCATCAGATATTACAATTTTTATTAGTCTAGTGGCAATATGACTCTGGTGAAAAAATACATGACTTTTTATGTTTTATTAATAAGGCAGAGCATATTTTCATGTTTTAGTGGCCTTGTATCACTTATTCTTTTCACAAATGTCTGGTTTTCATTGTTTTACTTTCTTACTGGGTTATACTTTTGTATTGATTTCTTGAGGTTTTATTTACATTCTACATAACCAGCCTTTGCTCATTATATGCACTGTGAAGATTTCCCTCACAATTTCCAAAAGCTTTTTTTTCTATTCCTATTTCATTTTCCATAAGCAGAAGTTGTTCTTAATTTGTTCTTGCATATTTCTATTTTTTAAAATTATTTCGTGCCTTATTTACTGCAAAAATAAAACCCTTTATTCCACATTGAGGAGCATATTCTTTTATAATGTGAAAGTTTTAAGGGTTTATTTGTTATTGCAGTTCTTTACCCACATAACATTGATTTTTGCAGATGATCTGTAGTTCAGTCCATTGTTATCGAACATAAATGCACAACTGCTCCATGGCTAACCTAGAGAGGTCACTCATTTCCTAATGACCTGTACACACTGTTTTGTACATGGTTTCTAGGGGCTTGGGTCTATTTATTCTCTCTATTCTATTCCACTGTTTCACTCTATCCTCCTTGGAAATTTCTGAGAAATTACTGCTATTTTGAAGTATGACTTATTACTCTGAGCTTTCTTCCTGCTTTTCTTCTTCAGTTTTACACACACACACACACACATATATATATATATATGTGTATATATATACATATATATGTATATATATATGTAGAGAAGCCTTCAGAAAATAGTTACAAGGATGAAAGCCATGAATCAAGCCTGACAAAGTAAAAAGATGGAAGATGTCCAAGCTTTGATGCTATTATGACAGGCTGATTTCATCATCCCTGTATTACCTAGTCTGGGTGACCTGACAGGGTGAAAAAAAAAACAATGTCTGTTTGGTCAATTCTGAACACTTTCATGTGAAAGTCAGGAGATGAACAACTTACATTACTGTTCAGCTGAGGATCTGGACAGAGTTCTTACAGCTTTGCAGCTTTACTGCTGTTGCTGTAGCTTTCTAGATGAAGGCACATCCACTCAACAGTTGGGGTGCCAGGGCTTAGCCACTTCTGCCCGATGCATGGCACTGTGGACAACCTTTACCCTAGAACTCCCTAGGTGGTCCCCAGGACTCACAACACTGCTTAAAGGTCCTACACAAGTGTCCTTTTGTACAAATCTCTAACTAGGTCATGTTGCTTAATCAGGGCCTGTGGTCCAAACCTGAACTTCAACCAGTTTTAGTATGGTCTATAAACTAAGGATTCATTTTATATTTTAAATCAGTTGTTCTCAACCCTTCCTAACGCTGTGACCCTTTAATACAGTTCCTTGTGTTGTAGTGACCACCAATCATAAAATTATTTCTGTTGCTGCTTCATAATTAATTTTGCTACTGTTATAAATAATAATGCAACTATGTGTGCTTTATGATGCTCTTAGGTGGCCCCTGTGAAGGGGTTGACTCCCAAAGGGGTTGTGACCCATAGTTTGAGAACCATTGTTTTAAAGGTTTATTAAAACAACAAAAAGAGAACAATCTATAATAACCAATGCATGGGGCCTATAAACCCTTCTCTATCACATTGTGGCCATTTACAGGAAATCAACCAACTGAGCAAACAAATAAACAGTCAAAAACCAGATAGGCTTTTACTCCCAACTTTGGCTTTCTTTCACAGGCATTCACATCAGTCTTTATCAGTTCTGATTCAGTCTTGGGATCCCCAAAATCTTGATGGATAGACTTAGTTTCTGTCATATTCAATTATGAAAGTACAGTTTTTAAAAGGTAGAGCAAGTCTAATGCAGAATAAGGCCCACATCCACGGCAAGTTTATCTTTGAAATACCAGTGTCTTCAAGGAACTTCTTAAGAAGAAAAAATGGGATAAAAAATTGGAAATAAAGAAAAGATAGATCCAATAATGGGTAACAATTTATTCCTCTTCCTGTTGAGACGTTAACCTGGTGATAGATGTCTGTCAGTCTAAATGTCTCTAGTTTGATGAATTCTATGAAGCTGATATTTGATTTCTGTTTTCTCCTGAAACTTTGTCTTTTCTAGCTCTCTGAATTCTTGTTTCAGGCTTCATTACTTGGTTGTGCAGTGTACATCACAAACTGACCATGCACAAAATTAATCTTCTGACTTTCTCTTCAAAGCCCTATCCTCCACAGCCCTTCCTGTCATGGCAGCACAAGTGCCACATTTGAAAGTCGTTATTATATAATTCCATGACTCATATCCAGTAAATCAGCACAATCTCTTGGCTCTGCTTTAAAAATATTATCCATATTCTATCCACTTCTTCCTTCTATCCATAACCACCCCAAGCTACCTTTCAATTGTAACCACCATCAGTCTGAGCTCAGAGATGCTGTCTTGACTCATTATTTTCTACAGGACAAGAAAAATGGCTGTAACATTTGATGTATATTGTCTTGCATTTCCTCTGCTCAAAACCTAACAATGTATTTCCCTTTTAGTTGAAATGAAAGGTGAAGGATGTTTGTCATATCCTTGACATTTTATATTCCCTTTCTTTTTTTCCATCTTCATCTCTTCCCGCTGGCTTAAATCATTTGAGCTGCCCTGGCCACCACTTTTTCTAGAGCAGTTTATACAATGATTTTACTCAGGGATGTTCATGCATACTGTATTTAGAATGTTGTTTCTTACAAAACAGTGGCTTGGTTTCCTTCTTTGTCTTCTTTAAGAGGCTGCAGAGATGGCTCATCTTGGAAAGGTGTGTGCTGCCAACCTGATGATCTGAATTTAATTTCAGAGCTCCAGATCACCAACTCCTGCAAGGTCACTTTTTACTTTCATGCACAAACCATACTACCAACTCTCAAATAAATAAATAAAAACATTTAAAAAGCCTTATTATAAGCCAGGTGTGGCAGAGGATGCCTTTAATCTCAGCACTTTGGAGATGGGGAGGGGAGGGCAGGTGTACCTCTGTGATGAGTCTGAGGCTAGTTATGGAGATTTTACTGATAATGAAATCAGGGAAAATAATCGACAGACATCACGAAAAGGGGGACTCAGTGGGAGCCTCCTTATGATGAGACTAGGAGACAGAAACTGGTCAGGCAGGGCAAGGATCCCAGTGCAACAGGAATGCCAGATGAAGGTTCTGGTTCATGGTTCCTTCTTATCTCTTCTCCTAAATGAGTACCCTGGCCTGGAAGATATGCAGAGGATATGGTGACTAACCTCATGGGTAGTCCAACTGGAAAGACCACTTCCTGTGCCTGACCCTATTTTCTGCCCCCAGAGTACCAGCTCAGCAGCACCCATTTCCAGGGAACTGCTCCTGTCCACAGGAGCTCTGCCCCTTCACCTCCTCTTGAGTTCCTACCTACAAACCTGTAATTCTTTCTGGAACTTAACCTCTCTTATCTGACTATTTATTTCTTCGAACTCAGAGACAATAACCGTGAGCCCATTGACTCAGTGGAAGTGTGTGACTGTGAGCACCTGTCACTGTAACTCCTGAGGTAAAGCTCAGATGAGGCAAGAGGAAAGGAAACCAATGAGCTCAAAGACATCCACCTCCCTGTATTACTTGGAGTAATGTATGCTTGTAAGTCAGGTCGTGTAAGAAATGATAGTTCAGTTTTTAAACTTTAATTTTCATCAATGTGTGTATGTGTGTGTGTGTGTGTGTGTTGTGAATGTGTGAGGCAATAGCTCACAGAAACGAAGAAATATATAAATTAAAACAGCAGAAATGTGATTCTCTTTAAAAGAAATGAAGCAAAGCTAAAGTTTTAAGGGCTTCCTTGAAAAAAATCACATAAAACAAGAATAACTCAAGCTCCACTTTTTTTTAATGTAGCCCGTTATTCTCGAGTGTACATTGTTGTTAAACAGAAAGTTGATCTTCAATGTGGTATTTGCTTTGTGTGAGTGACTGTGGGCATAAATTAAAAATAATTGGGAATGGCAAGGCAGGAGGCTGTGTACAAAGAAATACAGCAAATGTTTCCATGGGCCTCTAATCCTTTAATCTCCTACATCAAACACAAGCAAAGCCCAACACCAGAAAATCAAAAGATGATCTTAGAGAAAGAATGAAAGGCAGCAGTACAAACTACCAAGTCCCTACATATGTGTTTACATAGAATACTGGACAGGACTGGACCAAAGATACTGGTCAGGGCTTCCCGTAGTAGGTGTTACGTAGGAAATCACCAGGCTAGTTCAAACAGGGACTCTTTCCTGGGAGCTTCTGGAATACCAATTGGATGTACACCCCTAGAATTAGAATTAGAAGGTTGGGCAGATGCTCTAAGATAATTCTAAATTGTTTCTTTTTGTTTGTTTGTTTGTTTGTTTGTTTGTTTTTTGAGAAGAGCCACTCTGGGAACCTATGGAGCAGTGGATGGGGATCTGGCACACTCACATGGCTGCCAGGAATCAGAGCCACATGTGATGTTCATGTCTCAGTAGACATTCTTTACACTGCTCATGCTCAAGACTGTGTCTAATTTACTTTGCACATTCTTTAGGCTGTTTGTATTTAATGGAACTGGCACCATAGTAGGTGTTCAGTAAATACCACTTTAATGAATCTATATTTAGTTTCCAATTGCCAGTATTGGTTACATTGGAAAACTGTAGGTAGAAGGCAGATATACAGAATGCCATGATGTTTGTGGAGGTTTTTGTCTCAATATGTCATTTCCATATAACCCAGGAGTCTGAGAATGCCTTCTTTCAGTTTCTAATTAGCCAAAAAAGAAAAGAGAAAGAAAAAAAAGAAAAAGAAATTTTTGAAGGGTCAGGTATAAATGAAGTTGAGAATGATGGGAAAGCAGAAATCATTCACATGCAAATAAAAGGGGGAAATCCATAATGAGACCATAATAGGATACCAACACCAGCCCAAACAACATGGGAATTTCCCACTGGACGTGGGAGTATGCAGAAGTGCTAAATTAGGGGAGAGGAAGAAATAGCTGTGCCAGCCAAAGGCCCCCTACGAATATATGAGCTCCTGGGGGGAAGAGTCTACTTGGGATGATTTGCAACCTTGTTTTTCCTCAAGTTCTCCCTATTTTATTTCTTTACTCATTCCTGTACCTCACCCTTTGGAACTTAAACTCTGTGCAAGTAGGGCATTGATGGGGCTGCATTTGTTCAGTTTGGGGAGAATTCAAACTGACAGGCAAGGGCTTTCATCCCTTTCCCATCACGGGCCCATCACGTCCTTTAATGGATAAAAAGGAGGAATTACGTACCATCTCCATGTATTTATGTCATCATCCTAGAGAGGAGCCCCATTTAGGAGAGACATCCCTTTGTGTATCTCTTTCTGAGTGGAGCAACACAAATGTATGAAAGACAGGCCAGGGTGAGTACTGATGAGAGAAGAAATAGAAGCAGTTCTGGTAGTTTAGGGCAGAGACAATACAAGCAACAGTTTAATACTTGTTCTTGGTTGGAAGGTAGAAGTGATCTCTAGTCTGTCTGAGTTGGCGGCCAGAGATGTCAGTGCATAGCCTTGGTTTCTGTGTTGTCCTCCTGTTATTGTTCTTCTCCTAAATGAGCTCCACTTCCTGGGGCTACAAGAGAGGGTGTGGCTGAAACTACAGTCCAGACATGAGTTCCTTCTGGTGAACTGAAGGAACTGAATTTTAACTTACTCATAACCTAAATGTTTTTAGGGTTTCTATTCTTAATTGGGAGAGGCTATAATAGTCTTTGAAGCCATTATGGATAGCTGTCATGGCTTTGCTGAAGTCCATTAAGGGAAAGTTAATTCCTCCTGGTCAAAAGACCAGAATTTGTCTCTGGCTCTGGGTGGAGACATCACATTCTGATCTGCTCCAAAGATTAGAACATTACAAACTGTTGTCTCCTCCCTTAAAAGTTAATCCAGCTGGCCCTAGCATTCACCTTAGCAGTGGGGCACCCCTCAGGAAAGATGATTCATCAAAAGGCCTGCAGTAGAGATGGGAGGAATAATTATCCTCAGCAACTCCTCTCCTACTTAGTAACTTGCAGAAACCCCATCATATAGCACCGATGTGCTCTGCCCACTTTTCTGAGTCATCCTAGGACACTTTGGGATTTGTCACTCTTTCCCTGAATCCCTCATTGTCTTCTGCAGTAGAGGTGCTTCTCTGCCCCGTGGCTGCTTGTGACCTTCATCATTGACTTCACCTGTCAGCTTTCTAAAAGGCGTGGTTTTCACACTTCCTCTTCTCCATCTCCTTCTTCCTGGAAACTGTAAGGATTTTCAGTTTGTCTGTCTAATTTTTTTTCCCCACAAACAAATAAAATGTTTTCCTGTTTCTAAATTACTTTACTAATGAGACTAAGACCCCAAAGAGGGAACCCCAATTTCCCTGGTAACACATAATGATCATGATCCTATCTCATATATCACTCTCTTGTACACAAGAACAGTCTTGATATACATGATTAGAAAAAAAGCCATGAAGCATTTATTTTTAATTAAAAAACAACAATTTATTGAAAAAGAGTAATGCTTTATACAAATTCCCACTGCAGCCCCCAGCTATCAACTGTTCTGTCTCTAGGTTTGGTAGTAGGATATAAAAATATCAAAACTGGGTAAGTTCTGACAAAATTTCTTTGGGATTATTGTGGAACATAGAACTTTGTGTAGTTTAGCAAATGTTATTTGTATGCATTTACATTACACATTAGGAAGCATAACTGTGGCAAAAAGATAGTTGCACAATTACTTTCACATGCACAAACACAGTAAAACTTACATAGTTCAAATCCATATAAAGCTCCATATAACTTCCTCCATGTGGGTTTACCATGAATTGTAATTCTTAACTTTTGCCAGAACTGCTAGCTTCCATTTAACTTTGAAAATATCACTCAACGAAGAACATGTTATATGCCTTCAGAATCTGCACTGTCACTTTTCTCCATTACATTCTCTTAGCCCCAGAAGGATCAGGACAAACTGATAACACTAAGGTGTAACAGTAGGATAGGGCTCATGCCTGTCAAGTCAACAGTTGGGAGGCAGATGGATCTTTGAGTGACACAGGAGTTCTTGGCCAGCTTGGGCCACAGACTGAGACACTGACTCAAATAACAGAAAGCTTTGAAGACTTAAGGTCAGCTTAATTGAGTGAACTTTAGGACTCATCCTTTGAGAGGCTTCTTAAGGAAAGAAACCCATTTGACATTTCTCTCTTTCCAATTGTTTGAAAAGTAACTGCAAAACCTATTAAGTTAAACTCCTTAATTACCATAGAGCAACATGTTTCCCCTCATAAAAGCATGTTTGCATGTGTCCCCTCTTGAGTCATGTGATGTAGGCATGACAGGAGTTAATAAACCCGTTGTATAGATGTGGCAATATATTTAGGACAGCCAAGTGCCTTTGCCCAAGCTTAGTAATTAAGTGATAGCACCAAGATTCAAATCCAGGTCTCCAAATGTCAATGGCAACACCCTTCCTATTGCATTGTCAGGCTCTGCTGAAGGGCCTTTTCTACAGACTAGAAGAGTTAGAGTACTTGTCAAAATGAAACAGCACCAACAACAGGCCAGGCACAGATGAAAGCCAAGAAATAAACTCATGAGAAAAGAAAGACACAGAGCAGTGGGAAGGATGTGTGTGTGTGTGTGTGTGTGTGTGTGTGTGTGTGTGTGCAAATTTTCTTCAGTGACTTCAAAACTGCTAATTGAGCAAGGAAAAAAAACACTACTTAGGCATATTTCATGTTCAAAGAATGAGAGTCATATCAACTAATTAATACTCGCATCACCTCTACCAGCTGGTTAAGTGTTATTATCCCAATTTGACAGATGGGAAAAGAGGTATAAAGATTGCAAATTGCCAACAGCTACAGAGAGAATATTTATCACTAGATTATCACTTCTGCAAGTCTAGCAGTTTGTATAGATAAACAGACCACACCTCTCTGAGAAGAGCTAAACCATAGGATAATTACATATGAGAAAACAAGGCAGCTGACGAGGGAAGAAGAAAAAAAGCAGTTTGCAGGATATGGAATGGTGAATAAGTACCTGAAAAATGCAATCAATAAAACTGCTTCAACAACAGGGTTAGCAGTACAGCACTCGGGGAACCAAATATTTTCAAAGCAAACAAGCCAGCTACAGACCAAAGTGCAAGGACAGTGGGGAAAGGTCGGCAGAAAAACATTATCTGTCCAGAAGAGTTGACCCCACAGCTCAGAAATCGAAGCAATAAGTGATTCTTACTGGTTTTAAGTCTCAAATGTTCACCCTAAAATTCATTATGAGATTCAGAAGTTAGAAACAAACCTGAAAACAACAGTCTGAAAAAGCAATTGTTGTTAGAGTGGGAAAAAAAATTAAATATGTTGATGTAAAGAAGACATGGGGGTGGTGGGAAGAACAAAGTCAGATTTGGTAAGAAAGTGTTGTTCTAATGACAAAGATACTAAATGCTGATCAAAGGGGTGATACTTGACTGATCACATATGTTTATAGAGGAAAAGAATAATGCATCAGTAAGCTTATTTAATCAATATGGAGCTGTATATATTTTAGAGTGATTTTAAGTATGCTGGTACCAATATAAGGATAATAGAGGTTTTTAACTGTCTATTTTTAATAGAAAATATGTATATATACATATCTATACACACTTAAGAAGCACCCTTACCCGTTTGAGTATGATTACTCAGTGGGAAGCAGCAGTTCAAATGCAAAAAAAAGGCTTCCCTCCTGTACTCAGGAAAGATGGTAAGGCACAGCCAAGGCCCTCTAGCCATGGAGATGTATAAAAATATGCATCCTTTTGTTATGCCACAGTTCAGAAACCCATAGTCAACAATCTAAGGTCTTAATGTCAATGCTAATTTCAAAGTTCATTTGGTATTCACTCCAGGAGGATCTCTTCCCATTTGCTTCTGTCACACATAGTCTTTCCCACTAGAAGGTGTTGGCTTGGGATAAGGCCGTGGTGTTGGGTAAGAGGTTGTTTTCCGGGGACAGGAACAGGAAAGTAGGGCACCTCCCAGGAGGCAGAGGGAGGCAGCAGCCCAGCCAGTGAAGAGGGCCTGGCCAAATTCATACCTGAAAAATAAAGACAGCAACAGGCTGCTATGAGGACCACTGGCAAGAGAAGAAAAGCAATGGAATATATATAGATACATATGTCTAAAAATAACCAAAAGATCCCCCCAGGAGCTGCTGCTGTTTATAAGTCTGTCCCTGAGACAATGTTTACATTATAATTACTGATAATTTGTAACAGCACATCAGCAGTACAACATGCAATACACCAGTTCAATTACACAAATATTTCCAAAGAACTTTCCAAGCAAAGGAGGCTTGGAAAGGATGTTTAGATATTTAAGAAGTGAGGACTGGGCCATAGTCCTAGGTTACCACTTACGGAGTCTGCCACCCTCAAATAGTAATCATTTTTGTAGCAAAGATGATTAGAGATCCGTGAACCAAGTTAAAATAAAATATAAAATGTATATTGTGAAAGAAAGACATCTGAATATCACGTGGCTGAGTCCAGCCTAAAGAAGGCCAGGTAGCTACATTAACCTGAATTCTTGGGGTGGGAGTCTGTGGTTCACTATGGACAGCAAGCAGAGAAAAAGGCTGGCTGTAGAAGTCATGGGGCTTGAGTCCACACGTAAGCCCAATGGCTGCAGTACTGGACTGGCAGCTTTTCCCTTCAACCATGGCTACTTCCCTTCGAAGCAGACTGCCCCACTTGCTTCCCTGGATGGTGTTCAGGCCGATGTACCATCATACGATAACAAGGCCACAGGGCCCGATAATCTATCGAACACTTTTCAGGCCCTCCTAGTATTACTCTGCTGAAAATGTGGCCCATTTACCTCCAGCAGTTTCTGCCCCTGTATCATAAATCTTACAGGATGGGCTAGGTTCCAGGAACCACTGCAGCCTAGGTTGTTCCGCATGTGGATGACTGTTCAAAAAGACATTCATTTATCTCTGCAAACACTGAGGTTTTTTTTTCTTTCACTCACCCTAGCACTCACAAACAGTAATTACACCTTAATGTTGTAGTGTTGAATGTCATTATTGGGCTTTAAAGATGGCAAGACAGTGAGACAATGAGCCTTGTCCCTGATCAAAGAGCCTTGTTACCAGGGAGCCACGAGTCAGGTCCTCAACTTGCAAAACTTGAGCTATTAAGAAAGGCGACCTTTGTAAAGTCAGTTTTAGAGTTGTGATGGAGCACAAAGTTTCCAAACGGCTTTTGAATGTACTCGAAAGTACATCATGGTTGCATGTGGAAAGCATTGGGAACGAAGCATTATCCATTAGCTGCTATGGCGCTACAATTTTTCCCCCCAATAAGTCATGAGCCTGTATATTAGTTACAAACAATCACAGGTATTAGAGAGCTGAGTACATTTCAAGAAGAACATGTCCAATACATTAGCATTTTGTTCATATTGGAGGAATAAATAAAAAAAATGTGATATATTGTTGGCTAGAATCCAGCTTAGAACATTTCTCCTTTGAAGTGCATTTTGTCACCAGGGCTGGCTGTTAAAGCAATTATCCAATTCATTTTAACATGAGTCACAGGTCATTTAAATTGTTTGCAAGTTTGACATAAATTTCCATACAATTCTTGAAAGCAAATCTGAGAAACTAAGGCACTGGCAGGAGTCTGCCTAACACAGAAAGGGTTGCATTCCAGAGAATGAACTATTTTATGCATGACTAGCATTACCTGGCATTGACGGGGGTCATGGGGTCATAGAATTCTTGAACAATTCTATTTCCATACCATGCTGTGGCCACTAAAGTCGCCAGACCTACAGAAATTCAAAGCAAGGCCATTAATCACAATGGGACACTGAGCACAGAAACACAGACTATTTAATCTAATTGTATTCTATAAGAATTGAATCTCATCAAGAGTGCTGACATTTTATTTCATTATTATGGAAATCAATTTGACTTAGTTATGATTTATTCAAACTGTTCTGCAAAGAATTACAAAGACATTAGATTGAAGTTGGCCCTAGATTATGCTGTTTATAACATCTTATTTATTTATAGTTCAAGGCCATTGGCACAAATACTGTTCTTCAGGAAGAACTGGATGGATCTATCTTATTCAAAATCTCTGTCAAAGTTTCCGCAGTACTGTAGTTTGTATGAAACTACTTTTGAATGAAAACATGTCTGTTCATGTTAGCAGGGAACTGCTTACAAAGGCAAGGTGAACATCCTCCTGCATGCTTCTTGACAAACTCAAAATGAATTTTTAAGTTCTGGTACAGTAGCCGTACCAGGGCTAGCTAGAACAGGGAGCAGAACCTCTCTCAAAATGGGCCATATCATCCAGATTCTTCCTGCCTCATGTCTAAGGCACATAACCCTGGAATCGTTTGTTGAGGTGAAACACTGGGCTGATTTATGTAACCGAACTCAATCGCTCATGGTTACTTCTTATTCAGTAATAGAAGGTAATGCTTTGGGCAATGTCACTCATTCCAGCATTCATACGAGGTCTAAATTGTAATTTATTTTTATCCAAAGAGGTATTCATAAAACGATTCAAACCTACAAGTAGAAAGTAAGAAACAGCTTGAGAGATTTTTTTTTTTTAAACAATATAATAACAAAGGTGTCCTTAAAAATGCAAGAGTAGCCAGGCCGTGGAGGCACACATTTTTTTTTCCAACACTTAGGAGGCAGAATCAGGAGGATGTGTGTGAGTGAAACCAGCCTGGAGTACAGAGTGAGTTCCAGGACAGCAAGGGCTACACTGAGAAACTTTGTCTTGAAGCTCCCTTCCCCCCACCTAAAAATAAGGAAAAGAAATGCAGAAAAAGAAAAAAAAATGCTAGAGAGTAGCTGTAAAGTCTTATTGTCTTATTTCCATAGAAGCAATATCTGAGGCCAAACATACATTAATTAGCTTAATTTATTCACTGTAGAATATATGTACTTCCAAATACCGCTTAATTTAATAACTGTAGAATGTATATACACTCCAAAATACCACCTTATTCATTGTAGAATGTATATACACTTCAAAATACCACAATTTATGTAATAAATGCACAGAAAACTGTCAAATCCAAACCAAATTTAAAAAGGAAACAATTTCCTTCTATAGTACTTGATGGTACATCAGATCATTCTGGCTGGCTGTGCAAATGGAATGAAGCACATGCTCTTGAACTGGCCACTTGGACTTCCGAGGCCATCCCAGGTTGAACTGGGAATCATGAACATAGCGATGTAAACAATGTATTTTATTCCCCATGTACATCCCTATGGGGCTGGGTGTGGTACAGTACAATATAGCCTTTGATGTAATCTTTGTAATAGGTGTTTTCTGTGGGACACATGGCCTGTTCTGTCAACAGTTTTCAAATCCTTTTCTGTACTGTTTTCTTCCTTAGCTCAGCTAACCCTGTGTCCTACTTTGTCAGTATTCTACTTGTACTCCAACTGAGCTATCTTTTTTCCGATCCACGGGCACACCGTGTTCACTGTGAAATTAGCTCTGCCCATCTTTCACCACTAGCTCCAACCATCTTTCTCAGTCCAGTACCATTCACATAGTATTCCTAGTTTCTCAGTCTCCCCTAGAAATACTGAAACACAATATTAACGTTTTCTAAGCTTCTTTTTAATGTGGTGTGTGTGCATGTGTGTGTTTATGTGTGTTTGACGCAGGGTCGTATGTGGCTGAGGCTGGTCTTGAACTCCAAATTTTCCTGCTCTCATCTTTCTCATGCTGGGATCACAGCCATGCACTACCACAGCCAAAATGCATTTTCTCAACCACATAAAATCGCTCCAAACTCTTCTGCTGAGTGTCAGATATCTTTGTGAATCAGAAGAGACTGGGCCTCGGAAACAAGCAGGCACCTGGGTCCTTCAGGGTTGTACCTGGCAGAAGTACACAGAGGTCAAATTTGAATCGCACTGAGAACACGGAAGTCAACTGACTGTAAGGCTCATTTGTGTCTTTAGATGGTAGGATACTTTAAAAGTTTTTTTGAATACAGTAAATCGAACACACACCAAAGAAACTAAAAATTAGAAAACGAGATTCCAAACCCCACTTGGGAAAAGCAGATAAGGGAGAAGGAGGCGCTTCTGTTACCTGAAGTGAAGAATATTATGCCCCCAATGACAGCCATCCACATCTTTTGCACTTCATCTTCTTCCAAGCACTTCATGCACTTCATGCCAATGGTGGACACAAAGATGGCAATCAGCCCCAGCAGGATGCCAATCACCATCAAGGCTCGGGTCGCCTGCAAAGTACCTGGTGGGAAACGTTTAAGACTTTTTTTTTTTTTCTTTTTAGTTACATTTTGTTAACTCTGTGTCCCAGCTGTATCCCGCTCCCTCATTCCCTTCCCAACCCCACACTCCCTCCCTGGTCTCCTCCCTGCCCCTTTCCAAGTCCACTGATAGGGGAGGACCTCCTCCCCTTTCATCTGACCCTGTTTAATCAGGTATCTTCAGGGCTGGCTGCAAAGTCCTCCTCTGTGGCCTATCAGACTGCTCCTCCCCTGGGGGGGGGGTGTCAAACAGCCTGCCCTTGAGATCCTGTTAGAAATAGTCCGTGTTCCCCTTACTTTGGAAAACTACTTGGTTACTGAGCTACCACGGGCCACATCTGAGTAGAAGTTATAGGTTATATCCATAGATGGTCCTTGGTTGAGTGTCAGTCTCAGAAAAGACCCTGTGCCCGGATATATTTGGTCCTTGTAGAGCTCCTATCCTTTCCATATCATACTAACTTCCCTTCTTTCATATGATTCCCTGCACTCTGCCGAGGGTTTGGTTATGAGTCTTAGTGTCTGCTTTGAAACACTGCTAGGTAGAGTCTTTCAGATGCCTTTTGTGGTAGACTCCTGTCATACGTTCAATGCACATCCCATTTGTCTTTCTAAATGAGGATTAATCACCTTCGCCTGTGTCCACTTTCTTGATTATCTTCTTTAGGTGTGTAGATTTCATTATGTTTATCATATCTTGTAGGTCTATATAAGCGAGTATATACCAAGTTTGTCTTTCTCCTTCTGGGATACTTCACTCAGAATGATCTTTTCTAGATCCCACCACTTGCCTGCAAATTTCATGATTTCCTCCTTTTTGATTGCTGAGTAGTATTCCATTGTGTAAAAATACCACAATTTCTGTATCCATTCCTTTGTTGATGGACATCTGGGTTGTTTCCAAGTTCTGGCTATTACAAATAAAGCTGCTACGAACATGGTTGAACAAATGTCCTTGTTGTGTACTTGAGCAAATTTTGGGTATATACCTAGGAGTGGTATAGCTGGGTCTTGAGGTAGCACTACTCCTAGTTGTCTGAGAAAGCGCCAGATTGACTTCCAGAGTGGTTGAACCAGTTTACATTCCCACCAGCAATGGAGGAGGGTTCCCTTTTCTCCACAACCTCTCCAGCATGTGCTATCACTTGAGTTTTTCATCTTGGCCATTCTGATGGGTGTAAGGTGAAATCTCAGGGTCGTTTTGATTTGCATTTCCCTAATGGCTAATGAGGTCGTTTAAGACTTATAAACACCATGCCTAGAGCAGTGAGAGAAGAGTGGTGGGAGAGGAAAGACATTTTACTTTTACCCTTGGGGAAGGGTATAGGTAAACAAGAAGTCCAAAGGGCAAAAGACTCGTGACATTCCTGCTGTAACCACAAGGACAGTTGCTAGGAGGACAAGCACAGGGGTTGGAGGATGGCTTGTTATTAAATTCAAAACCCACTGTGAAATGAATCAGTGCCACTGAGTTGAATATGTAATCATTGCTATCTGGGTATTTAGACTCTGAACTAAAGTCAGACATATTACCCTTAACGTTCATCACTTGTAATTGAACAGCTGAATGTACGCATCTATACTACTCACATATTTAGTCCTAGACCACAATCTTTCAGCTTCAGAAAAAAACAAGTGAATATGTACAGTTAATGAGCTATCCAGAGATGACGATGGCCAGAGAAGCCATATTTTATCCCTAGTTTCAAGAGTTAGTGGGGAAGGGTTCAACCTTCTAGAACGCTGATATTAAAGGCGAACATTAAGAAGATAACCTGGAGCATCGCGGAAGATTCATAGAAAACGATACCACCAGTTTTTAAAACTACAAAATCATCAGGCAGTAATGTCAGAGACAATACTCCCAACTCGTCTTTCTCAGGTGTCTGAATATTTTCTGAAGTCCCCGTCCTTATCTTTGTTGTGTTAAATTACCACAAGAGACAGGTTGGGTTTACAGCGTGTCTCTTAAAGAATACATGCCAAAAGCCAGCATTATGGTATGAGAACACAGTGTGTACGTATGAGGGAGGGCGGGTCACTGTTGAGGAGAGCTTTACAGATTTTCCTTTTTCAGCTGAACACTGCTGTCTTACCTATAGCCTTACTATGGGAAATGGAGTTCTTATACGGAGACGTTTGCATTGCAACAAATAAGGATACTGGGGAAACCTCCTAATAGTCTTTGAGACTATGTTTGTATTTTATAAAATATGGTAGATGGTAGCTCTATTCAGGGTGTTAAGACAGTTCGGTGTTTTGTGGTCTTCAGGAATGACTCCGATGATGATCTTCCCAGTACCTAATGTATACGCAGACTTAGTCTGGACACGTTCAAGACTGAGAAGTTAGGCAACCAATCTTAATTCAAAGTGCCTCTGAAATGACACTCCATTTTAACTTACAGCCATTTCTATCCTTGCTATTCCAATCAATGAAAGATTCACACTAATCCCCTTTCTAAGCCTTATGAAATGTATTTTCACAGCATTACAGTGATACTTGGAAGCAATTTTTGCTCTTTCATCAAAATACTAAACAGTACACTCTCTGCCTCTTCTGCCATATTCATCTGCTTGTAAGTGAGAATGAGCACATATGCACACGTCTCTTACGCTCATCACAGAGTTCCAGGGGGACAAAGAAACTCCTGGGTCAGAGGCATGATCCATGGCCCATGGCTTTACTACGAATGATAGCTGCCCACATAACCATTAGGAAACTTTCCTTGGAATCGTACACCATGCTGTGATATAATGAGGAAAGTCCCGAGGACTCCCAGGAAAGGAGGTGCTCACTTCCTTCTGATTTATCAGCGGTATTTGTGAGGGCAGCTATTACTTACTAAGGGGAGGGGAAAAAACCTAAATAATTATGTTCTCATAAAACACAGATTTCAGATTTTGCTCAGAATGAAAGCATTTGGGGAAGATGCTGCAGGCAACGAAGGGATCTATGTGTCTGGAGGAGAGGGTGACCGCTCCTGTCAGTTTTCCAAGGGTACTCCATATTTTTAATGAAAAGTCCAGCATCTTAAGAAGGTCCTGGGTCTTGAGTAAACTGGGGCAACGGGTTATTTTATAGATAAATGACAAATGGTAGGCAGTGAAATGAAGTTTATCAAGGTTGGTAGAAGTCACACACACACACACACACACACACACACACACTCATACCCATACATATACATTAAAGCTTTGTAGGCAGGGTCAGGAGTTCACAATCTATTCCAAAGGTAATGAGAAGTCATTGGAGGATACTAAGGCAGGGTGGCCTGACTTTTACCCTTATTGAAGAAACGATATAATTGCAAAACACTGATGCTATGGTAGCCCTTCACTGATGTATACAACTTCTTCTGTCTCGGACGACTCCTCTTTGTTTTGTCAAGATTCATTTGTTTATCAGCTTGTCTCGAATGACTTCTGTTGCCGTCTTTGATCTCTCTGGAAGCTGTGCTTGCTATAAGCCTCCCACCCGGACTTAGTTTATACAATGGTCATTCCCATCCACTCATGTAGTCAAAGCCACTAGCCCCACTGGTCTGAGTGCTGGGCATCCTTCAGAAGCCTCCTGAACAGCAGGCGCATGAATCAGGTTTAACATACCTCTGATCTTCTATTCAAGGCGCACCCAACTATAGCCTGTAGATGTGCCAACTGCTTCTACTTACAGCCACCAAATATTCGTAAGACTTTCATCTTTAAATTGTTAAAAAGGCACCTGTGCTTCATGCCATTCCTTTTTCATTTACTATTTTTGTAAAGTTAGGGAGAAATGGCAGCTGGTCTATCCCATGCTTGCTAACAGCCCCATTATGCTTCATTTCCTTATAGAACAATGTCATTTGTCTAACACAAATGGAGTCATGGAGTCAACAGACATATACCTTGTAACCACAAAACCATCCAGATGAGGGTCCTTATTTTCATTTAAAAACATGGTAATGGAGTACAGAATAAGAGTGTTGTTTTGACCAGCACCATTTTCCATTTATACTGGGAGCCACTGGATTACAAATTATCTTCTGTTTTATATTAGACTGGCATCAAATGAATTCATTGGACAAATCCTAACTGTAATGCCATGTGCAGCAAGTATAGAAAATAATGCAGGCTTTCCTGCATATCACAGACAACGGAGGAAAACTGTGACAGCATGAAAACTTACTGGCTAGGCCCATTTAATGAGTGATTACAAGTTGGACTAAGAAACTGTTGTTCTAAGTTTGTGACGGTTTTGTGTGAAAATCCATTCTAAACCAGAGCTTTCATCTGGACTAGATGAATTCTTTTCAATAAAAACCTCATAGAAGCCTTTCGAGTCAGAGCCCTGAACTATGTAAGTGTGAGCTGCTAGATGGCTGCACTTGGATGGTTTCCATCGAAAGCAATGTTCACACTTCCTGACCAAGCGTCATTCAATCTGGTCTCAGTTTTCCTGGACTAGAAGGGTGATTTTGTTTTTCAAAACCCGCAATAATGTGCTATAAAATGCACATACTTGTGCTTATCTACATCTGTGAAATAATACTTATCTGATAAACACCTCTTTTGAGGGCCTGAATGCTAAAGTTTTGCTATAAAAACTTCTGCTTAAATTGGGTGATAAAATGCTAAAATCTCATGCAGAAGGGAAAAACTGCACTTCTCCCTTAACTTGATACTAATTTTTAAAGTGCTACAGTCAGTGAACTCTTGTGATAGTGTTTCTCTCTCTCTCTCTCTCTCTCTTTTCTCTCTCTAGGCAGAATGAAGAAGGGAGAGCATAGAATTTGATAGGGAAGTATGAATGCTACAAAGTAACATTTGGAGCACAGATACATCCGCAGTACTCTTGCAGTACTCCTAAGAGCACTCATCTTGGACCTTTAAATTGGTAGCTAGCTCTACAACATTATAACAAGAGTTGTGTGTGGGGAACCTGGTTAGCAACTATTGGGAAAGTTACACTATTGTTTATGAGCATTATCCAGCAGTACACAGGAAGGCAGCCTTTTAATTACACTCAGCCAAATTGAAATTTTGCAGCTTAAAGACCCCCTAAGGAGTTCTCACCACTCTCAACCTGAAAGTATAATTAAAAAACATACTTACAAAGATCTCTACTTATAAGACAAGAAATGAGTTAGACGCTAGCTTTCCACTACAGTTATTTAAGTCAAAGTTTGCAAGGGCAAGCAAAGACAGGCAGGGGATACTTCCTCCCCAAACTTCAAAGACATGAGCTCCAAGTGGTAGAGCCCCTATAAATGCCTGGCACTGTACATGCTCTGTACTATAGTCCATTACTGTTCCTGCCCTATGTTCTATATGTCATGAGCAAGTCAGACTTTAATGGTATTTCTGCCCTCACAGTCCTTTATTACAATATGTACTAACAAGTCTTGGCGGATAAAATAACTGCCCGCTGTGTGGCTAGAGCAGAAATGCCCTTTCAGAACTAAGGGAGCTTATTCAGATGACCGGAGAACGCTGCTGTTGAGTTTTCAGTTATCAAGGCTTTCTCTTTAGCCGGTGTTCAAAGTTTCACAAATGCCTTCATTGTTGCATTTCCATTTTCCAGGAGCCTGAGCTGGTCGGCTAAGTGTGACTCTGAGCCTAAGGCCAATCAGCAGTCCAAGGGCTCCTAGAGGATGTGGAACCAGCACCTTTCAGGGAGCCCTGAGTTCTGCTACCTCGTTTTAGAAACATAATATTCATTTTTTAAGGGCTCATTATTAAATGTACATCCTTTATTGCCATTTCCATAATACTATTTTTATTAAAATACGATTACATCCTTTCTCCACTTCTGTTTCCTCCTCCAACCTCTCCCACTAACTCCCCACCTCAAATACCATTTTCCATGACACTTAATCATCACTCCCATCTAGAAAGCCTGTGCCATGCCACTTGCGTTTTCTCCTATAGTCTCTAAAGTTAGCATAAAAAAACAACACAACAACAACAACAACAACAAAAAACAAAAGCAAAAACCAAAACACAACAACAACAAAAAACCCCACCAATTGTCACTGGCTAGAGGCTTAGAAATGACCTTTGCTGCATTCCTACTAGTGAGAATAGGGCCAGGCTCAGGTTCCCTGAGCAGATGAGTGGACTTTTGATTCATCCCTCCACTTCCTCCCACTCTGCCCTATTTTACAACGGGTGGATCCACCTTAGTCTGGGGAGATCAAGTGGCTCTCCCAGGATAGTGCAAACTGGGGCGAGAACTCAAGCCTCCGCTCCGGTTAATTTTTTGTTCCACTCTGCACACCCGTGGCTTTTCTGAATGTTGTCTGTGTGGCAGCACGAAGGAGTCTGGAGAAGCCTGAGCGGCTGCCATCCTCTCTGCCTGTGCACACACACAGACATTCAAGTCGGTGATTTTGCTCCCCTGATTGAGCTTGACATCATGGTGAGAGTGCTGGGAAACCTCACGACAACCAATACTCATTAAGCACACCTACACACATGTGGATTCATGCAGAGCGAGTTCTGCAGGCTGGGATAGCTTATAAACAAATTACAGAAGTTCAGGGCTGGAGACTTAAAGAGAGTCTGGCCTAACCTCCCATTTGTCTGGTGCTTGGATCTTCACAACAGCACCTTTACAAAAATGCTTACTGCTTCTCTGCTTTGATACCTCCCAGCACGCAGCCTCCTAGGAAAGCCCTGTCTCTGCATGGTGCTCGCTCTTAAAGGGAAGCAAGAGGAAAGCAATTAGCTAAGTTCACAGAACAGCCAACTCGCTTCCCACAATGTTGGGAACTCAACCAAACCCAAGAAAGATGTGGAAAGTAGACGAAGGGAAGTCTACCACAATTGTACTTGACCCTCTCCTTCGGTTGTCCAAATTTCAGCTCCAAGGGGCATCACTCTAGATATTTATCACATTCAGGGACACAGAACTGGTCTCGGCTGTCGTAGATCACAATTCACTCTGTAAGAATTGTTTCTCCAAGAAATTTATCAGTTACATTTTCACAAACTGGCAAAAAAAAAATATGTACAATATGGCCTCTCTATGCTGCATACAGTAGTTCTACATGGAGTATAACAATACAGCACTCCCTGTACATGATATATAAAGGTCATGTGTTTATCACAACTGATACCAGGTATGACAGAAGAAGAAGCCTTTAATGTCTGGTTACAGAACACTGACACATTCCTCGGTTTTGATACTTAGGTGACAAGTGGGCTTTGCTGGCAAAGCCCAAAAGTACAACTTTAGGAATCCCAGAGCTGTGCTTGTCACCTCAAAGCATCCCATGAGAAGCAGCCTTCACGAGGCACGCTACTCTCTCACACACAGATAAACCTTTTCATCTCTAGGCGTCATGGAACTCCACCAAAACCAGCCAGTGAATCACCAACCAGATCTCTTCATCTGGTGGGCGTGAGCACCACAGCTCAGGTGGAAAAACAGAGACCAGTTTTCTGGGCCTGATCCAAAGGTACCTAGTGAATCACTGCTCAGCTGGAAGAGAAGATGTGAGTCAAGGCTCACACTTGTGGGAATTGGTTTGAGGAGAGAGGCTCTGGGGCTCCATCTTGAATAAACTATTGGCTCTAGCCAGAACAGAAGACCAAGCTGTCCTTGGCTAAAGCAAATCAGCAAAGAAGCAGTTTCTGAAAATGCTTGTGAAGGAAGGATATTCACTGCATCTATCCCAGTTTCTAGAAATATAATAACTATATTCACAAGGAATAAATTCCAATAACACATTTAATACAGTATTCTGGATAGGGGTGATCTGAGTATTTGCTTCACAGAACATTATTCTACTCAGCCATTTGAGTTAAATTTTATCAAATTAAACTCAAGAGAATGAAGAATTTGGACTAGAGGAACAAAAGGGAAACCCTTTCTGGACTTGCTCATAGCACATCTCGCCTGCCAGGTCCACACTGTGGTTCTGAAAATGGCTCGTATCATTTCCTTAAATGCATTTCACTTTCCACTGGGAAGTTCATTATTTCCTGTTGTTAACAGCCTAAGCGTATCCCAGGAGGGTAGTAGGAAACGCTGAACGTATAGATTGCTTTTGATATAGGAGCCCAGATGTGTAGACAAACCCACACTGGCTGACTACATCCTATGGGTACTCGAGATGCCAAGCTGGTTTGTGGCAGGTCTCATAACTGTAAAGTGAAGTGCTTTTGCTGGGATGGCTGAAGTGCTTCACCCTGACAGGTCTGGGGCAACACCAGAATTGTTCACACCAGCATTCACAGAGGACTGTGGAATAGCTCTGTTTACGCAAGGGCTAAGCGGATTCTTCTTCCTATGGGTTAAAGGGAACTTGACAGACCCACAGAACACAACCAGTGTGATTGCTCCAAGAAAAGAAAATGGCCATGAATGGTATCACCTAGATGGGAGTTAATGTCTTTCTGACATAGCCTGATACTATGAAGGATTTGGATTAGATGAACAAAGCCTCATAAAATGACTCAAAAAGTTTTAGCTAAAAGTAATGTCAAAGGCATTTTTATCACCCATGTCCCCAGAATCAGAAGAAATATTTGTGTGTCCATACATTCCTTTCTAACTCCATATATGAGGGGCAATCCCATAATGCATGGACATTCCTTTGGGGAAGGGAAAACATGGGGAGACCTCTTCTTTTTCCTCTCAGCCTTCTTTCCAGCTGGTATCTACTTCTGACACTGCCGCCACCGCCCCCCCCCCTCCTTTTCACCCTGGAAAGGTTATTCAGAACCCTTCTCTTCAGATATTCTCTCCCCACATGCCCCCAGCCTTCGTCATCCTAAACTTATATGGTACAAGCTGCCTCTTCTGCCCCAGGCTTGAGAGCCAACCTTTCGGGGATTCTCAAGAGGGTCTTCAAGGTGGAAACACCAAAAGTCATAGACTTAACCTTAGTTGTGTGTGGGAAACTCCATAGTGCAAGACAGAAAATTTCTTACTTGATATTTCAGAATCTTCTACTTAATTTTGAAGGCTTGAAGCCTACCCAAAGTACAGTATTTTCTTGTCCAAACCCTATTAAAATGTGCAGAAGAGGCCCAAGGGTCTCAAGTTCCACTGTGGTCTTCGTTCTTCCACTCCCCACCCACCCTGGAATTTGAGGCAAAATCACACCTAAAAGGGCAGAAGCTGCCAAAGGGAGACTTAGAGGCAAATTTAGGGCTTTGACCTGAGGCCCAGCTTCTCTCTGCTTTCTCACAGCAGGCCACATGCTCAGAGACCAAAACCAACTTAAAGAGGGTCAACCCTCTGGACAGCTCTGGGCTGAATGAAGCTACTACAGAGAACAGGGTCTCTGAGGCTGGGGAGCGGAGACAGGGAGGGTGGGGGAGGAGTGGCGTGGGCAAGGGGTAGGGTTGGAGGGCGGGTGGGAGGTGCACTCACTGTTTAGATTCAGCAAGGAGTCGAAGACTTTGCACTGTATCTGCCCGGTGCTCTGCGAAACGCAGGACATCCACAGTCCCTCGAAGATGGCCTGGGCGGTCACGATGTTGTCCCCAGCATAAGAGTAAATCTTCCACTGGGGCAGGGCAGTGCTGACAATGGAGCCGATCCATCCCAGGGAAGCCAGGATGAAACCCAAAAGCTGCAGCCCAGCGTTGGCCATGGTCCTTCCAGGGCTCGCGCGGGCTCAGTGGCAGGTGCGGAAGGAGGAGTTTGCGAGGTGCGCACCTGGGCTCCCCAAGGTGGCGGGGTCTCGGCGAAAGAGTTTCTGTTGGGACCCCTGCTTCCTGCGTGGCCGCGGGCGAGCTCCTGGCTTTTCTGGTCCGGGTCGGCGGTGGAGTCTGGAAGTGAGAGGTAGCGAAGTTCTCTGAGACTCTAAACCGCCCGGCGCTGCGATTTAAAGCAGCTCCGCCCTCCCGGCACGCAGTGCCCCCTGGCGGTTTCATGGCCGAATCCCCACGGGGAGCGCTGGATCCTCACGTGTAACTCTGGACTTTCATATTCCCTGCCCCCTCTCCCTCCCCCGTTGCACCCTTTCTCTTGTTTGATTAGCTTCCCTCTTTCTTTTTTGGGCTCTCTGTTCTCCTCTGCTCTTCAAGACCATTCCATTAGGATCTTTCCGTTTCTCCCAGGGGCCTCGGGGATTTTGAAGCTTTCTGAATTCGGGAAGTGCTAGCTGGAGAATGCCACAGGGCAGGTTTCTAGCACACCCAGCACTTAGTTCCCAGTTCTGCTCACTTCCCACTGAATTTTCCCGTGAAATAATATGTCCTTCTGAGTGATCTTTCTTTTGAAAATGCAGCTCACTATCCCTACACCCAACATAGCCAACACACCCAACAGACACACACACACACACACACACACACACACACACACACACACACACACCTTTTCCTTAAAGCAATTTGCTTAGCTTAGCAACTCCTTATCGGAGGAGCCTAGCCAGTGAGGAGTTATCAGATGGAATTCAGCAAATTCACCCACAGTCTCTCCCAGGTGAAAGAGGACACTTGAATGAATCCTAGCAGAGCCTGGATTCTGGCTTTGGACCTGGCAAAAATGGCTATACCTTCTCCTCAGGCTTTGATGTAGGCAACCTCTAACTTCTCTCTCTCTGGCTCGGTGGTAAAGCTTTCTTGTTTGCTGTTACTCAGAAGCCCAGGCTATGGTTGGGAATAATTAAACTGTTTGCTCAGCTGTTACGTTGTATGTTCGTGTGACTGTGGTGGGAAGAGAAGAGTCTATGGTTTTAGTAAAAACAATCTGAAGGCAGAAATAAACATATGAATTGAAAACAAGGGATATAGGCTGAGGAAACTATAAGCTTGCCACAAGGAAGAAACAGTAAGACATGAAAAGAAACAAAACAAAACAAAAAAATCCCACCACCCTTTCTCCCAGTTGGCTGTTTTCATTTTAGACCAGCTTCAGTGCTTAGGAAGAAAGACCCTATGTGCTCAGGGACTTCCAGGAGGAGCAATGTCAAGGGAACTTCATTTGGATATAGCAAGATTAAGACAAATGGGCATTGTCTTTCTCACAGCTTTCTCCAATCACAAAGGCTCCCGAAATAAGATCAGCAGGTAGGCAAAGCTGTGTCCTCAGGCCCTGGGGCTGCTGGCAGAATTACTCTGTGGGTTCAGAATATTCCCCTGGTGTCTCTGTCTATCAGGGCCAATGAAATGTCAATCACGCTTGCTACACGGGATTCCCTGAAGACCCGCACTGTCTGAGATCATTTGATCATATCCCTTTCTGCTGCAGTTTTTCAGAGTCACTTTAAAAACTAAGATTAGAATTCTTTGAATGCATTTGTGCTTGAGTTCTTTGAGTTGGCCTTAGGACCCATTTCTATCAAGCTGCAATTGGCAGGGAATTACGGGCAATGGGTTCTGTTTTGTTTTGTTCATAATCCAGGTCTGTGTGAGACTGGTTATTTCCCTGCCCACACCTGTGTTTAGGAGGCTGCAGTGAGCTCCCCACTCTGCTTCTCTGGACTCACCTCAACAGCCTAATCCCATCTACTTTTCTGTCCCTGACCTCAGAGCAGCAACAGATGAGATAATAGCTCAGCGTAAATCCATTAATTTGAGAAGAAAAACAACCCCCAGTCATCAGCTTTTCCTATATGAAGCCTACATAATAAAGGCAATAGCACGACCCAGAAGATTCTAGAGAGGCTGCCGGTGGCGTGGTTAAACTCCTGGGTCATAGGAAAAGTTTGTCCGTGAACCTGCACCTAAATTCTTCCTTTTCTCTGCCTCGGTTTTGCAATCAATAAAAGTGGAGGTTGATGTTGACGTGTCAGTCATCACCTGCCTACAGGGTATGCTCGTGAGCAATACAACCTTATCAAGTACTTTGTTTGGTCTCTTCAGTGCCACCTTCC
Organism: Psammomys obesus; assembly: GCF_907164565.1. Taxonomy (NCBI): domain Eukaryota; kingdom Metazoa; phylum Chordata; class Mammalia; order Rodentia; family Muridae; genus Psammomys; species Psammomys obesus. The sequence goes on from NW_026596064.1 coordinate 6,346,245, forward strand.
CTTATGGGAAGGGAACAGAGTCAGAGGCCACACTGCTTGCTTACCCAAGGATCATGTTTGGTAACATGCAGTGTTGACACCCGACATGGCAACCCTGCTCTGGACCCCAGGTCTTGAACCACTGCCCAATAATATTTCTCTATAAGTAGCAAGCACACTGAGCACAGGTGGCTTTTTCCTCCACACCCTATTTTGTGGTACTTGGTCCAGGCAGTGAGAGTTGTTCTGTTTTATGACGGTTCCTTCCTAGTCTCTTTTGCTCCCCAATGGAGGCTCTTCTTGGAGTGTTCTGAGTCCCTGAGAGGAGGGTTGCTGCTTATATACCTGTTGAGGAGGGAGGTATATAAGCCAACAGAAGAGAGCCCTCTGGCTACTGCACATACTTAGATGACTGATGATTGGGCTCAAGGATGACCCTGAGGACCAGCAGAACACACACACACACACACACACACACACACACACACACACACACACACGCAAGAGAGCAAAAGTGCAGAAGAAAAAGTTGACAAAGTATGGCAGTCCCAAGTGCAGTGTGAGATTTTCAGAAATGGTTGATGAAAGGACAAAGGCCTAAGGAATTTAAAACATTCATTTAAGGAAGCCATGTGTTCAGGCTCACGGCTCACTTTCGAATGGTCTGGGAAGTAGCGGTAGATGGATGGATAAACCACTGAACAATCTTTTATGTCAAGAGTGATCACAGTTCTAGTATGAAAACACAGCATGAATTCCAGTGTTTGGATGTGAAGTTTACTAACACTACAAACCACTGGCCCATGTCTAACAACATCTTAAAATAGCCTTTGGAACTGCTTGTGGCCCTTGAGATGGTAGTGAAAGGTTGGTAGTTAAAAAAAAAGCAGCTGTTGGTACACACGTAATTTCAAGATTGACCCCATGGTATTGAATAACCTATTGAAGGATTCTTTACTGGGGAAAAAATCTCGGGATTCCTTGGTTGCCTATAGCTCTTTGTTTAGTGTTGGAGGCCCACGATCTTTCCCCATTCTTTGTTAACATGTTTGTTGGTATCAGCCTTGTTTAGATAGTTGTTGTTTAGGCAGCCATGTTTGTTGGGACATCATGGCTGTAGCTTCCCTGGCATTTCTAGGAGATGAAATCTCACAGTAGACATCCCATTCCTCTGGCTCTTACAGTCTTTCTTCCTCTTCTTTTGGGATGTTCCCTGAGCCTAAAGTTCAGAAGTTGTTTTGTTGCTGGAACAGATGGGACTGGGCACCAATGATCAAGTGTTTTTGGCCTTTTGATCAGCTATAGTTTTCAGTAATTGTTATATGTACATATTAAGGAATGAATGTGTGTGTGTGAGCATGTGTGTGTGTGTTTGTGTGTAACAACAATAAAAGAAAGAGGCCAGAAGCCATGAATTTGAGAGGCACATAAGAGGGAGGGGGCTGGAGGCAGAGAGAAAAGGGGACTGTGATATAATTATATTTTAATTTCAAAAATGTTTTTAAAGCACCGACTTTGAGAACCCTGATACACTTACTAGCAGAGGAACTTGAGAAATTCACACAACATCCTCGACCTCTTTCAAATGAATTCAAGTCTAAGGTTGAGGTGGGTGTTGAAAAGGCTAATGGATGGGAGAGGCCTGGTTTATGACAAGCAAACATGAAGTGGCAGTTATTATTAGATCAGGCTCACTTCACTGTCTCATCGTGTCATTCCCAAATGACCCTCATGGCTGTTCAGAAAAAAATCCTGTCTTGCCTTGACTCTAAGAAAGTCCCAATTAATGACACAGTCTTCATGATGAAAAAATATTCAGGTCTCAGGCCTGTGGGATGGCTCAGGATAAGGGTGTTTGCTGTCAAGTTTGATGATCTGAGCTTGATTCCTTAGACCCACAAGGTGGAAGAAGAGAACTGCTTTCAGCATGTCCTCTGATACCCACGTGCTGGCCATGGCACAGTGCACCTATATAAATATGCATGTTACACACTAGATAATTATGAGATAGATAGACAGACAGACAGACAGACACATAGATAGATAGATAGATAGATAGATAGATAGATAGATAGATAGATA
>NW_026596064.1:6348315-6354391 GCF_907164565.1 Psammomys obesus
ATAGATAGATAGATAGATAGATAGATAGATAGATAGATAGATAGATAGATAGATAGACAAAAACAATTTTGGCAGTTCTCTATCAGGAAGATATTATGCTCTGTCCAGAAAAGGGCAACAGAGATGGGGATATGGAATTAAATGAGATTTCTAATCCCCATCCAGGCCCTGCACTGTTTTCTTCTCTGCGTGCCATGTACTTCCCATGACTAGGGTAAGAACATTAAGCTTTCTTCCTGAGAGTCTGGAAGGACTAAATCTGATCTTTTAGAAAATCAAAGGGGAGGACTAAAGTGAGTTTCATGATCAAATATGTGCGTTATCATCCAAGCACTGAACTTTTCTTTAGGCTTTCCCCTCCACCTTTGACTGGAATATCTCTCCTGAGAAAAATAGAAAAGTTGGGATTCCAACTGCAAGATCTATTTCAATCATAAATCCACTGTTTGAAGCAAGTCGGTGGAGGTCTGCAATCTCTGTTCCTTGCTTGTGTTACCCAGGGAAAACGTGCTTTTAACCATGAGATCAACAACACTTAATTAATTTGTTCCATGGAGTTAAAGTTATCTCTGTTACGATATTTCACCTTGTGTCCCAAAATGTAAGACTATCTGTATTTGTCAGTGTGCTTTAGGAAAAACAAGCCACTGTGGTGTAGATATGTGTGGTGATTGTGTGTCTATGTGTATATTGAGGAGAGACAGTGAGGGAGGGAGCACAGAGAGAGAGGTGGTGAGAGAGAGAGAGAGAGAGAGAGAGAGAGAGAGAGAGAGATTGAGGAAACCCTGGGATCAGCATTGATCTTGCAGTTCAGGAGAGAATCCTTTCCTTTTTGGTTGGATGAGCCCCACCACATCAGCAAGGGTGATGAGCTTCAGTCTACTGACTTAAAAAAAAAAAGTTAACTATATGCAAATAAACCTTTGACAGCCATATCTAGGCCAGTCGAGTGTTAGTCTAACAAGTCACCACAGCCTGACCCCGTGGAGACAAAAAGTTAATCATCACAGTACTTACTGTCTGGAGCTGTTAGAGTCTATGAATTTTGCTCAGTACACAAAAGAAAGCACTGATTTGGGGAGCTATCATCACCAATCAAGAGACTGCCGCCCAGGTAGGTAAAGTACTTTGTGTCAAGTGGACTGTTAGAGGGCAGAGCTGGCATCCTAACTCAGCTGATGTGGCCCCCTAAGCACACGGCAGTTCACACTACAACACCTAAGGCAGAAGCTAGCTTCTGATTATTCCACAGTCATAGCCGAGCCCCTAAGCTCGGAGGCAGCTGTGTCAGAGTGGAGATTGGGGCTCTGTAAGTTTTGAGTAGCTGTGGTAATGTGTGACCAGAAGGACGGAAAAATATATGGGCTGTTGGTGGTTGGGTATTTTAATACTAATTACTGGACCCCAAAATCTGGTCCCTGGATGAGCACGTTGTCATGTACGCCCATCCTTATGCAAACCTTACCTAACAAATTACTCCTGTTTGAGGAATAAAAAACTGGCACCTGGGCAGAGCAAAGGTGAGGTGAGTGGAGCTAAGATTCATGGGCTCAGAGGACAGAGAGGATCTTGGGAAGGAGACAGCTGGGAAGAGGAGGGGAAGGAGTTAGCATGGTGGGTTAATATGAAAAAGGAACTGCGTGGGCCGGGAGGGAGGACTTGAGAATGTCTCAGAAAAGGAACAGCCAAAATAAAAAATACAAGGGAGTATCTTGGGACTTTGGATGGAAGGTAGCCCAGACAGGAATGGTTAAAGCAGAGGGCACGAGATGGGAGCCTGGTAGATATGGGACAGTGTAGGCAGAATTATCTCCCCAGCCCAAGGTGTTATAAGGCAATTGTCCCTTATTGATTATAATAGCAAGTTAAATAATACTGCTGTAGAAATTACAAGGCTAATAATAAACATATTTATCCTGACACCTTTTCACTTCAACAATGCATCTTTATTATGAGAATTCTGAAACAGTGGAAATGCATTCGTTAATGAAAATAATTTCGACCCTTGAAGAGATTCCCGGTTTTTGTGGGGGGAAAAATTTAAACTTAATCAAAATAACAATGTGAAGAGGATCATTAGTTTGAGTATCTTTGTCTGTGCAATAAGCCAGTCTAGGACGAAGCGTTGCTTTTTCACTGTGGTGAGTACATTAATCAGGTCACTTCACCTCTCTTTCCTAACCTGCTAAACAAGCTAAATACAGGTGATACACAGCATCCGCTGAGATACTTAATGCTGCTTCAGGTTATTCTGAGCAATTCTGAGTCCTGTACCTTGAATGTGGAGAATCACCTGTGATGAATGCTCTATGCACATTGAGTGATCCTGCCTTGTGTCTTATGTTGAGCTAAGGATGTTTGAAATGTAATCTAAGGGAGGAGGCACTCATGGAGTGGAGGTTCAGTCAAAGCAGTATGGAGCCTATCAAACTTGCCTGAATATACTTACTGTTTTAAGAGTTCCCTGAAAATGTAGATTCTGTTTCATCTGGAATAGGCGTTACAGTGGCAATACTATGTAGATTGAGATGGGTACTCTGTGATTTCTCAGTTTTCCACAAGGTCTCCTACGCCTGCCTCTCTCAGTCTCATTACTTCTCTGAGCCCTGTAGGCATCTGGAGTCAGTACAGGCATAGGTATGACGTGATACAGTGACTCTGTTAAGTAATAGGCAGGATAAAGTGGGTGATAGCAGAGTTTCAAGGGGACTTGAACACTTTTGTTTTGAGAAAGAGTTTCTCTGTGTAGACCTGTCTGTCCTGAAATTTGCTCAAATAGACCAGGTAGACTTTTAACTCACAGAGATGTTCCTGCCTCTGCCTCCTGAGTACAGGGATTAAAGGCATTGTGCTATCATGCCTGCTAAATTGTTTATTTTAATTTTAGATTTATTTATTTTATGTGTATGTGTGTATTTTTCTCACATGTATGTCTGAGGTTATGCATATGCCATATGTGTACCTGGTGCCTGAGGAGGGGACCAGAAGCAGGCATTGTATCTCCTGGAAATAGAGTTATGGATGGTTCTTGTAAGCTTCTGTGAGGGTGCTGGGAATTGAACCTGGATCCTCCTAACTGCTGAGCCATCTCTCTGGTCTCCAGATTTTTCTTTTCTTAAGAAAGGTTCCCTCGCCCTCAGGTGGAAGGAGATAAAAGTTTGCTTAATGAGCATCTTGTGGAATCATGTAGGAGCACTTGGAGGATTTGAACAATATGGAAGGCGGGGACACTGGAGATAGGAATGTGTGCAGGCAGAGATGGGTGAAGGTGAGTGCTCTATGCTTTGATATAACTTTGAGTGGCTATTCTGAGCTGTGAATGATCATTTTAAAAATTCTGGGTAATTTTGTGCACCAACATAAGGCATAAGCATCACGTGTGACCCCAGAATAGAGCATTGGAAGGAAACCACGGCTTTGGTTTCCTCTTTCAGCTATAACATTTCAGAAATGGGTGCAAAGCAAAACTGTAGCTTTCAGACTTGCACATCAGTCTCACCTAGGCTTCTTTCTCTGTGACTTTCGAAGGGAATTATATTCCGTATCATTTTCTTCCTATTTACATTATTTCACCCAATGATGTGAAACTCTGATGCCTTGTATTAGAAGGGATAATAAGATAAGGTACAGAGAACTGATGAGGAACAATAGATTTCAGAGATTCTTTCTAGTGAACAGATTATGTGCAAGCAGCTGCTTGAACCGGGGTTATGGCACCTTTTTCTTTTTCTTTTTTTCTTTTTAGAAGTGACAGGAAACAAGCAGAAGGGCTTCACCTGTGTCAGGGATGTGGCTCAGCGGATAGGGTCCTGGCCATCAACCCTGACAACCTGGCACTGGGACTCATGGCAGAAGGAGAGAATTGATGCCACAACTTGTGCTCTGACCTCTACATGCATGCTGTAGCATGTACTTGAATGCACACTGGGACACACACACACATACACACATAGATAAATAACGTGTAATTTATAAAAAAAAAAAAAGTCTGTAGTAACAGCACAATCTGATAAGATTTGCATTTCAACCTCATTGACTGGGAGGGTGGGAAATGGTCTAGGGAGGGGACTTGAGAAAAGCACAGCAGCGCATCCCTGCTAGGCTGCTAGTGGAGTCCTGGTGAGAGGTGGCCAAGGCTGGGACCAAATAATCCAAGCTGAAAGTAAAGCGAGGACCAAGAGTGGAAAGAGTATGATGGGATTATATCATTGGTAACTATTTTAATTAAGGACTAATGAACTAGAGTAGGAGTAATACCCCAGCCTTCACCCTGTTACACATATGGCCACAGCAAGATTACGTGAAAATCAAGGAACCCAAACTGTCAATGCTATCTAACTTGAGAATACAGTATATTGCCCAGCCTTTATGAAATTCTAGTTTAAGTGATCTGTCTTGAGATTTTCAAGGCAGAAACATCTGTCCCTTTCTTCATTAAAAAAGAGTTTTTAAAATTCTATTTCTTAGAGTGTGGCTTCTAACATTTGAAGAATAAGTTAACTACTCACTACATTTTTGAGTTTAGATAGCTCTGCTATTTTATCATATAGGAACTAACTGTCCTGATTTTTGTTGTTGTTGTTTTGTCAACTTGATGTAAGCTAGAGTCATTCGGGAAGGGAGAACCTCAACTGAGAAAATACTTCCATCTCAATGGCCTGTACACGAGTCTGTGGGACATTTTCTTCATTAATGATCGACGTGAACTGGCCCAGCCCATGTGAACAGTTCTGTCCCTGGGCAAGTGGTTCTAGGTTGTATACAGAAAGTAAACTGAGTGAGCCATAGAGAGCTGGCCAGAAAACAGCACTCCTCTACGATCTTGCTTCAGTTCCTGTGCTCATTTCCCTCAGTAATGGACAGTGACATTTAAGTGTAAGTCGAATAAGGTTTCCTCCCCAAGTTGCTTTTGGTCAGTGTTTAATCACAGCAATAGAAAAAAAAAGCAAAATGTAACACTAACCAATGGTCTGGTATCCATCCTATTAATGATAGTCACTGGTGTACGTCATGATAAAACTGTGGAAGTCAGGGTACAGAAAATGTTCAAGAATGTTTGAGTCTTGGCTCTGCATGTTCCTAGCTATGTAATCTTGGAATATTACTTATATTCTGAATGCCTCCAGTGTCTCCATTAAAAGTTAATATAACGGTATTATTAGTGTTACTGGTGGTTGGGGTCTGGGCTGGGTGTTTTCAGGCTTTTGACATCTTATGCAAAAATAAAAAAGTTTACATAGATGGGCAACAGTAGAAAGGAAACTTTATTTTAAGTAAAGCAACAGAAAAGATAAGACTCCACTGCATTGGAGCATCAGGCCCCATGACTGAGGGTATTCAAAAGCCCTGACTATTGATTGGGGTTTCCTTTTTTTTAAAGTACAAAAGAAAGAGGGGGTTGAGTTGCTAAATGTCATGGTAAGGATAGTTTTATATTTACATATTGTATGGTCCCTTCCCAAAACGTATTTAATTTTAATCATATGCTCACCTGTGGTGGTTTGAATTAGAATCACCCCTATAACCCAAATATTAAATGTTTGGTCCCCAGTTGGTAAGGATGTTTGGGAAGGATTAGGGGAGGATTAAGAGTTGTGGCATTGATGGAGGAAGTATGCCACTGGGAGTGAGCTTTGAGATTTCAAAAGCCCATGCCATTTTCGGTTCTCTGTCTCTCTGTCTTTCTGGTTCTCTGTCTGTCTCTTGTGTCTCTGTGTCTGTCTCTGTGTGATTGTCTCTCTCTTTCTCTGCATAGCGCATGTAGTTCAGAAGTAAACATCAAGCCAGCTCCAGCATCAAGTCTGTTTGTCTGCTTCTAGGTTCCCTACCATGATGGTTAGGAAGTCTAACCTTCTGGAAACAGGAGCCTAATATACTCTTCCGTAAGTTGCATTGGTCATGGTGCTTTGTCACAGCAGTCAAAAAGTAACTAAGACAACACCCAATTATGCATAGACACAAGGAAGTGAAAAGAAGTCTCCCTGAAAGTTTACCTCAGGACACAGGTTTGCCTTGTCCCAGACCAGCGTGTGTGTGTGTGTGTGTGTGTGTGTGTGTGTGTGTGTGTGTGTGTGTG